>NW_028251234.1:600000-819210 GCF_964263255.1 Lissotriton vulgaris
CTGCTAGGAAGTGTAGTTCCTCTGAGCTGTACTGTATCCGCTGGCTAGTGCGAGGGGCAGGGTCTGTGGCCTCTAGCCCCGGCCGGACACGGCGGGACGCGGCGGGACGCGGACGGACGCGGACGGACGCGGACGGACGCGGACGGGCTTGCCTTTGGCGCGCCTTCGGCCAACCTTGGCTTTTCACACTCTTCTGCAGTGCTCAGCTTTTCTGTCTATTTATTGGGTTATTTATGCTTTTCTCCAGCCCTCATCTATCATGTCAATTTTAGGAAATGTAGGCCCATTCAGCTCACTATAACAAATAAAACATAGGCATTTATTAATTACATGAAAAGCACTTTTCATGTTTACCACCCACCTTTCCACTATCCCATGGTAATATTTTTCTTAGCAAAGCTTTAAGCAAAAGCGGCATTATTTATTATTATTTTTAAAGCAAGATACAAGATGTGAAATGCGGCCTAGTTCTTTCATGCATTAGTTCACATTAGTGCATGCATACGCAAAGCGGTTTCCAGTGTATTTTTGTAATTCATACATTAGTTTCGACTGCACACTGTAAGTAAATATTACGGGGGGGGGGTCAATTTGAGCAGGTTTTCTTTTTCGCAAAACCCTGCTCCATCAGCTGTGATGGAAAGTACTATTTCTTGACATACATGTCACTTGTTTCTACCTTGCAACAACTGACCAGGAGCTTGACTTACTTTTTTTTGTTGATGTCTACCCCTGTTTCCCATGTACCTAAGGGGAGTGGACTTGGGGCAGTGTTAGAGGAGAAAATCAGACAAGGGGCCCTTTTGAAAAGGGTATTTATGGCTGTAAACTTGCGTTTATAGCCAAAATTACCTCCATTTACACTTGCTAGCAATTCATGGAGAGCATAAATGCATTTACAACTGCAGAATTCTCCACCACAAATGCACAGGAATCCTTAGCCGAACATTCTTGTATAGCGCACTACTCACCCGCAAGGGTCTCAAGGCGCTTGTACGAATACTGCTGTGGGCCCCATCCTGGCTTTCCCTGTGAGGCGTCCACTCCTGGGCACCCCCAAGGTGGAGGCCAGGCATCCTTAGCGTTGTGGGGGCCGTTGTGGAGATTAAGCAAGCTATTGCCCAGAGTTGCAGAGTGGGACTCCATGATTGGAATAGGCACCGAGGCAAGAATTATCAGGTCTGTGGAATTTTTGAGCCCAAGACCCGCCAAGGCGGGGAATTGAACCCTGGTCCCGGGCTAGACCTCTGCCTCTACATTTGTGGACATTCTGAAAGTTCAATCCAACCTTTTCCTACCCTGGAAGGGACTAAAGTTACTCTAGAGCAAGACTCATTCCAGGACCAGAAAGGGAAAGGATCATCACAGCAAATGCTGGGAATATAGAGGAAAGGCTGTCACCAAAGGAACAAAGAAAACAGTGTACTTTTGCTCACGGTTCTCCTTCCCCCCCCCCCCCCCCCCCGGCGGGAAATTATAATCTATGCTACATAAAATTCAGGGCAGAGATAATAGGACCCTTTGGGAGATGTTACATGACGTTCGCAAAATTATGTCTGAAAATCTGTCACAGCTTTCCAGGCGTTCTTTCTAGTGTTAACGAATAGAAACAATAAACAGAAGTAAATCTCCGTACATATTTTTATAGGGTTTTCACGAATATGGTATGTTTAGCTCCTGGTGCTATCTTGATATGATGAGGCGCTGATGTGCTCTCCTTATGCATGTCTCTGTTGCCTTAGTCGTTTGACTGCTACGTGCACACAAGTCACCATTTGGGGTTCAGGGCTCTTATTTCGAGCTTCAAAGCATGTGGCAAACTAACTGATTAGTCATCTTCAAAGAGATGCTTGCGGTGAGCATCAATGCACAAGCCTCTATACACTCAAATACATCAGAACTGTCTATGTGTCACAATAGAGTTGTTGGAAAACCGCACAGTGAATTATCCTTTATGCATGGTATTACGCCCGGTTTCCACTGTTGTTGTTCCGAAAGGGGGAAAAACATAGAATAAGGGTCGTTGCAACCATGTGTGCGTTTTGCAGTCACTTTACAACCATTTTTTTACATGTGCATTCTTCTCCAGGTATGAAGCGGTGGAAATAAAATGGTGCAAATCATGGGACTAAATGTAACATGTGCAAAAACTGTAATGTGTATTGAGTGTAAAACTTGGCTCAATAAATGTGCGCCCTATTTCACACTGTAGGGCTCAGTATGAGTCTTTGGGTTTTCAAAGCAATCTTGATCTAACACCTTGACCTGTGAAGCGCGATCTGGGCAAACCACACTGCATTTCCTAATTGTTTGTGGATTTCATTTAATGTACACTGAACAGGTCTTACTTCCCCTTATAGAGAGACATCATTTTAATGATTTGGAGGTAGAATAGTTATATCAACTTTCTGATGAAAAGGTAACTGTTCACCTAGGCATTTTTTTTTTTTAGAATGGCAGTGTGAGCCCGTAGCTCTATTGAATGCTGATTAATTTGAATTCATTGATTATAATGCTAAGAATTGTGCTTGTATTGAAGACAAAATAATTTTTTTAAAAGATTGGTTTTATACATTGCATATCACTATGCAATTATTTGATTTTATTGTATATGTCTGTGCTTTTATGGATACTTTGTGTACCCGAATAAAGAAAAATAAAGAGTTCCAGAGCAAATTAAACTCGTTAATAGCAGCACCTGCAGATGTATACTGTGAGTAAGTAGAAGTATGCAGGATCTATCACATGGAAATACTAGTAAACGGTGATAAAGAACTATTGACATCTGGCAAATTTAAATAATGCAAAATTGGGCACTTTTTATGCAACAATTCTTGAAAAGACCTTGGCAGAAGAATATTCCCCTTTTGGACCCAAGTGCATTCATTTAATTCTTGACTTAACATAAGATGGAACCAAAAAAAGCATTATGGATCATAAGATATTCTACAAAGTCTTTTTTGTAAAATAGGCTCTGACTGTAACTTTTCTAATGAGAAAAGCGAACAGTTGGAAATAGTACTGGCTTCTTTACAGAAAGATTGCATATTCGTAGTTAGATAATTGGGCCAGCCAGTTTCGAAAACAATGCATGAAAAAGGAAACTTAATTTAGCGCTGTAATAAAAAATAATGTAATGGTGGAATGTCAGTATGTGAAGTATGTGAGGAAGATAGGATTGGAATCAAGTGGCGCCTAGAATAAGATTACAAAGCTGGAAGGGGAGCAAAAGCCAATTAAAGGATTTGGAATAAGAAGTATAAAAGGATAGGTTGCCGGTCAAAGAGCGGATTAGAATATAAATGAACTGACAGATGCAGTAGGAAAAATGCACTATTAAAAATTCTTGCTATAGTTTTACATTTAACCTCTTGCCTGCTGTTTGGAAAAGTCTTCTCTTCATTGTCATGTGCCAAGCCTTTTCAGAATCAAACTGAAAGAAAGCTGCAAACACAGGTGCATTTACTAGTTTATATGTGCTCAAATGCAACAACTGCCACACATTGACCCTGCCTCTCCTATCGCTAACATTACACATTACAACTGATTAACCCAATACAACACTAAACATAGAAGAAGAACATCATAACTGAGAAGCAAAAACATATTCCCACCTGCCTCCAGCAATAATAAATATTTTTTTACTTTCTTTTTACCAGACACAAATGGTGCAATGCAACTACAATAACTGAGAAGAAAAACTAAGCTAAGCACTGTGAAACATATTGCATCATAAAGAGAAAACAAAATGTAGAATGGTACCGGCCAAAAAATTATTCGTTTTTCTTTTTTAGGTACTGCTAAAGATGACTACAACCATAAATGTATATATCACATAGGTCTTTTAATCTTGCTTATTTGTTCTTAAACCTTTAGGGGCGCTGACCAGACCCACACACATTAGTGCATTTTTCACACTCGTGGTCACCCATACCAAGCTTACTGCATACGTGGACAATGAATCCAGAATAATGGGCACAAAAAATTTAGGGCCACATGCATCCAGCAAAATACCTGTCGCAAAGGGGCCGATTTGCAGAATCAGCCCCTTTGTGACCGGTATTTTGCCATTTGGGATGCATCAACCCAAAAGCAATTAGCAAAATAGGTAATCGCAAATTTTGGGATTACCTATTTTACGAATGCAGTTAGGGAATCGCAAATTGCGATTCCCTAACTGCGATGCATTATGCATTCGCAAATTGTGTTTTCGCAATTTGGAATTGCAAATTACCATCAACTTCAAGCTGATGGTAATTTGCAATTCCTTTGAAAAATGCAAAAAATAAGCATTTTTCTCAGTGCATTGTGGTGCATACACATGCCCTTAGGGCATGTGTTTGCACCACATGTGCATACTTACCTTTTTTGGGGGTGCATCAGGGTGGCCTTTTGGCCCCCTTGCACCCTTGAAATTGCATGTGCAATTTGCAAGCACCTATTTGGTACTCGCAAATTGAGAAAGCACTCCCATTCATTCCTACGGGCCAATAGGCCCAATATGAATGAATGGAAAGCCATTACTTAATAGTAAATCGCAATTTGCGATTCGCTATAAAGGAATATGTAGGAATCGCAATTTAGTATGAAAAACCTACTTGCATAGGTAATTGCGACTCCTTAGTAGAGATTCCTTAATAATCACTATTACGGTCTCGCAATTCATACCTTTGATGCATGTGCCCCTTAAATGACTTTTCCATTCTCTACTACTACCACTAGATGGTCCTTGACTTCTTCAACACATACAGAAACAGAGAACCATGAACCCCTTCTGTTCGTGGCTTGGTCTTTTAGTCCTAACCCAGTCACCCCCTTGATGGGAAACATCTGGTACCACTGTCACCGTGGCCCGTGCAGGTAAGAGCGGTGGGGTGGTGGGGTCGGGTGGGGGGCTTTCGAGAGATGATGATCCAGGAAAATTAATTCTTCCTAATTTTCCTAATTAATTCCTAACTTATTTTCCCTTGTCATCGTCCATCGAAATCCCCCTCCCATCCCCAGTCCCACCGCCCCCACTGCTCTTACCTGCATGAGACGCGGCTGACTACTGAGCGGTATTGTTAGAAATTGAGTTTCTGATTGGCTACTGTACGTACTTAAGCCAGCCAGAACCCACCACTCTAGTCAGGTAAAGTAAAAAACAACCTCAGAATAAACCATGCTCACCCCTTGGTAGCTTGGCAAGAGCAGTCAGGCTTCTCCCAGAGGCATTTGCTCAACACAGTCTCACAGAGACACAATATATACAGCACAAAAGAGACTCCACACAATATTATATATAAATATAAGATGTATTATACATAAACCATAGACCAAGATTAAATAAATCAGTGATTACTGTGCCAACTAGGCAATTGCCAAAAAAATAGCAAATGCAATCAAAAAACATCATGAAAGAAAACATTACTGTGCATAATATGCAGCCTCTGAAATAGTACTCGTTATACATACATCAGCATATCAGAGCCTAAAATGCAGTACTCAAATGCATAAGATATATGAGTCAGCTAGACATCACCATATATACCTGACCACCAACAATTTCCCCATCAAGCTATGGGGCACAATGATCTTGTGTTCCTATTAGGTATTGTGTGGCAATCACAGGTTCCCAACGTTGAGAGACCTCACTTCGTACGGAACAAGACTCCCCACTCCGACTCACCAGGGTCCACACACCTCAGACGCAAGTGTGGAGGCCTCTCTTGGTCCTACCTGCCATCAGAATCCCAAAGTCAGGTAGCTGCTCTGGATCTTGAGTGGGCCTCGTACATGGGGCCTGCGGTGCAGCTGCTGTGGCTGCCCTCCCTGCTTTCCCCTCCTCTGCAGAGGCAGCCGCAGCAGGGAGTGACGTTTCTGTCAACAGTGACTCCTGCGGTTGAGTGAATGTCTCGGCATTGCCAGGTGATGCAGAATTACCCAGGTTGGAGATTCCCTCGGTGCCGCCTACAGCCTGGAGAGCAGAAACACGCGTAGCTTTCTAGAAAAGCTTCAGCGCCTTCAGCATGTGCTGACTTTAGGAGAAGCCGGTCTCAACAACAAGCGCTCACCGTTAGCGCAGAGGCCAGTAGCACAACCAGTATGCACCCCAAGGTGGCCTTGTGGTAAGAGGCAAATGAAAATGAAGCCCTCTCCACACACTGTCTCTTAACTGAAGTGCTCCCCATGTGCTCTAGGCAGCGAAAGGGTAAAGTGCTCTCCATGCGCTGGCAACAGGATGAAGGAGCGCTCCAGCACTGATCTCCATATGCTGGAAGTAGAGCATATAGCAAAACAGGGAGGGGGTACACCACCCAGTTCCCGGAGAACCACTGGGGAGCATGACAGCATTCTTTATTATTAAACATATGGGGGCATATTACCAACAACTAGCGATAATTATCTCTATGTTGGTTTAGAGGCAATATTTTTATCGCCGAGCTGCGGCGATTTTTATCGCTTAGGAGCCTTGCTATTATCAAGGTTTATCTCCTAAGCGATAAAAATCGGCCGAAATGCATGAACATCGCTGTAAAGTCAGCGATATTCATGCATTACCGAGCAAATGCTCTTAGCCATGTTATCCACCTACCATTGGATAACATGGCTAAGAACTGCTCAGGGCAGGTGTTAGCTTTTGGAGATATTCGCATTTAGCGCGGATTTCTCCAAAAGTTGATAATAGGAGACAGCGATGTTAGCGACTGTTTCCAGTCGCTAACATCTTGTCACGCCCACTTTTCATGTCATTAGTGATAAATATCACTGACATGCAAAGCGGGGCCCAAGATGGTCGCTATCTCCTACTCCAGCTAGGTAATAGGGAGATAATTTTATCTCCGCTTTCTTGGCTTTTAAAGCCAAAAAAGCGGAGATAAACCCCCTTGATAATATGCCCCATGATTACTTAAAATATTTACAGTATAAAACACATAAGCAACACCACTTCTCCCATCGGCCGACCTCTGTAGAGCTTCCCAACTTTCAAAGTAAAAATGCACCAGGCCTGCATGTGCTCTGTTTACTTCTTTGTGTCCTTTTAAGACTGCAAATTAAAAATTAATTAAAATGTGAGATCAACTCCTTTATAATTGTCGTTTGCGCCAATTTTTGCTTTGTCCTGTTAGGTTCAATAGTTTTATACAATCCAACAGGGTCTTTGCATACGTTATGTGGGTTGTCTGTGATATGAGTTCTTTTTGTGCTCCCTACTGGGCCCAACTCTTTCTTTAAAGTCTGATTGCACATGTGGGAGAGCCCCTGGATTGAATGACGTCCGTCAAAGCTTGGCCGCCGGCTGGTTTAATTACTAAATAGTCACAACCCTGGAATCCGTGCCTGTTGCTGGAAGTTAAGTGTGATTCTAATTTGATGAATAAACTTGCCTGCACTGGCAAGTAATAGTTTCTGAGAAGCACCAATCTGAAGCATCTCTGCAGGTTCTAAAGCCGTTATCCCTTAGGACGGGGTGTAGCAAACGATAGTGATCACTGGCTAGCATAAGGCAACAGCATAAAAGATGTAACCAGGATTCCCTATGGTAATTGTATAGCTGGCAGGAGACTGTGTTGTCTTTTTGCGCCCATGTTGGGTTGAACTACAGGTTCTTGAGGGCAATGAGGCTCAGAAACAGGATTTTCCTTCTAGCTTGAGCTGAGAGTGGGTCTTGCATGTAAGGTTGAGCTTTCCCAGGGATATACAAATTGTCAAGTGCCAGTGTAAGGGAATTGTACCGGAGTGAGGAGTGATCCAGTACAAACGAGATGGACTGGACTTGGCGCTTCTCAGCATTAGCCCAGGCAGGGTATGGGATTTCATGTAGGGCCTCTATGCCTCTATTTTCAGTGAATGTATTGCCTGGTCCAGCTTAGAGTGCCATAGGGATCGTTTTCAGAAAGTGTTTGAAAGTAGTTTCCGGGGCTTTATGCACTCTGATATAGTATTTCATTAGGTACCCCTGTAGTGCCAAAACCATTCTGTTTAGTCCTATTTCCAACCTTATCCTGGTGTTCCTTGCTTGTCTGGGCACCTGTTGCACGATCTTATAAACTTTTATCTGGTCTGCCGTGATGGATTTCTCTAATGCACCTGGGAAGGCTATGTGTCTGTAAGTAATTTCTGGAATTTTTTTTGCCCTGACTACTGTCAACATGGGCTCTGCGGATGGACTTGCTAGGTGATATCTCAAACGTCGAAGTGAGAGAATTATTCTCTTGCTTTACGGAGTTAGCTCCTTTATGTGTAAAGCTGCTGTTGCCCTCTCTGTTAACCATACACCAAAGTAGTTGTAGGATGTAGCAGTCCTAATTCGGTGGTCGCCCCGAGACCAGGATGCTTGCTTTTTCTGAGGATATTTGCAAAAAATTATTATCTTTGTTTTGTTCTCGTTAATTTGCGGGCTGTTTTCCTTGTTATACACTGTTAGACTCTTTAGCGCTATTTGGAGCCCCACCCTTGTGTGATCTATGATCACTGTATCGTCCGCATACTGAAGGGTTGCCCATCTTACCCAATCTCGGAGGTACTAGGCTGGCACCTTTCAGAGCTTGCTACAAGTCTGCCATGTACAGGTTGAATAATAGTAGAGCCAGAACACAGCCTTGCTTTAGCCTGGTGTTAGTTTCAAATCTCGTCTATCCCACGCTGTTGCAGGTTATCATGCTGTTTGTCACTCGTCCTCTTTCGTAAAGAACTTAATATCAGGTTTTATCTACACTTGTTTGTTCTACATTTGAGAGCCACTGTGTGTTCTGCTGTGACCTACTTCGGATGCCTGTTTTACTGATGCAAGAAATTGATGTCTGGTATTATCCACACCTGTTCTTTCTGAATAATGGGAGCCGCTGTTTGAACCATTGTGTTCCAAAAACAATATAATATTTTGGACTGATTGAATTGGATAATTCAAGTAGATGATGATATACACCTTAAGGCAGGTGTTCCCAATCTGTGCGCCGCTGCACCCATGTGTGCTATCAAAACTAGCCTGGGGCGCCGCGCACCAAACACACAGCTTGTGAACCACTGCATTGAGTTCGATGCATAAAATACGCTTTGAACAAATCGCAGGCAGCTCGACTTCACTTCAGACACTTGCAGTACCAGGAAGCGTTTACAAACCATCTTCCAGCGTGATGTACAGAACCAATTAAGCAAAAGGGGGTGGTGATGGACAGAGTTTCTGAATTAAGCAGAAAGCTCTCACCCAGTCAAGAGATCAGGGCTTGATCCAACACCGTTTTTTAGCTCACTGCACCATCCCAGCTCAGAACCTGGCTATATGCAAATTAGTCTGTCCCTGGCCCAGTGCATCATGGGAACAGGGCAGACCAAACTACCAAGCCAATTCTTTCACTGGACGGAAACAAGCTTCCGGGGACCGGTTTCTGGCATTACAGCCATCTTCGGCCCGGCTTGCTTGAATCCTGATGGTGCAATGAGCAAGGGACTCACATCTGAGTATACCCTTCTACGCTCATGGTGGACAAAACAATTAAGCAAAAGGGGATGGTGATGTACAGAACCAGCACCAAGTCCACGTTAACTACACTCCTCACTGCAGTACGCATTATGTTATCCTCTGTCTGCCAGAACTGTTTAAGACGCACAAAGGTCGGATTGATGGTGTAATGCCACAGGCTGTCTTTTGAGCCAGATATGCCATACGTGGCAAGTAATACCCAATTTCCCAATCCTCGTGCCGAGGGTTGCTATGGGGGTCAGGGTAGAGGGGCATGCAGGTATTGTAATCTGCTGAAACCGCTAGCTTCTTAGGAAATGTCTGCTTTTACTTTTTTATCTTCTGTTTCTTTTCCACTGAACGGCAGGTGGAACCGCTGGTTAATCTGGCTATAAAATTCACGTCCATACATGTCAATATCTGGGAAGAGATAAGAAGAAGGTTTTAGTTCAATAATTGTATTGAATTTTAAAATGATAAGAAATAGTTAAATAGAATGTATAGTGATACAATCAATTAAAGGAATTCATAAGTACAGTACTATGTTTGATCCAATGACAAAGAATTCCCGGAAATAATACATAAGTGAAATATAAGAATCCCATAAGGGATATGTCAGTGAACCAAAATATCCGTGAATGGAATCACTATTATGAATGGAAGAAAATAGAAAGGGAGAAAAAGGAAAGTTAGATAGAAGAAAGACAGTAGAAAGGAAGATAGCAAAAAGAAGGAAAAAGAGAAGAATAAAAGAATTTCAAGGGGGTAAAGGAAAAAGGTGGTCATGAAGAAAAGGAAGGGAAGGATACACTGCAGTACCACAGAAAACATACCACACAAGTAATAAGCGGCAATCAATTAGAAGACACAAAAGGGTACTGGTCAACCAGTTCCTTTGAAGCCAAATCCGTATACGTGTCCAGAGCTTTCCACACATTACTAGAGATAGTAGGGGTAAGATGAGCCACATCAACTGAAATGTATGCACTTCGTAAAAAAGAAACCCATGCCCACCAAGTATGATATGATACGGAAGAAAAAGACTTCCATTCCATAAGAATTACCATAACAGCAACTGTCAATAAAAGATCCAATAATTGCAAGTCTAAGGTATACAATGGTAAAGGCACTCGGGAAGCTAATGGGCCCAACAGGACCATGGGAAAGGAAAGCTGGAAATCAGTATTAAAAATTATTTTAAGATGTTTATTTATGAGATACCAGAAAGGTTGCAAAAGGGAACAGGTAAAAAACATATGGGGATAATCAAAAGTAGCCAGACCACAGCTCCAACATAGATCATCATCTTTCAAGTTTAGCGAATGCAAACACAGAGGAGTCCAATGGAGAAGGTTAATAGAAAAAAAATTGGATTGCGTTAAAGAAGGTGCAATCTTATCACTAAGAGAAAACTTTCCAATCGACTGCCAGGTTTCCGGAGATATATGCTCAGTAAGATCCTAATCAAAATGATGTAACCATTTTTGTTGGGTAACAGTATGTACGGCAGAAGAAGTAGAAGACAACAATTTATAGATTTTGGAAGCCACATAACCAGATCTAAGCCAAAAGGAAAATAACATATTAGTGGGAGTATTGGGCTCCAGGCGAAATTTAGCAAGAGCTACTTTAATTTTTAGAAAAGTATAGAAATCCAAATTGGAGAGCGAGAACTGTTGAGCTAAGGAGAAGAAGGGCGTGTAGATGACGAACTAAAGACACTCCTTTAGAAGTCCAATGGGGGATCAACGCGGGATCAATAACGCATTTTAATCTAGGATTATGCCACAAAGAAGACCACCTCGATTTATGAATTGGGGTAGCTACTTTCTTATCCATAGACCTAACTGCTGCAATAGTATCCAAGATAATTGAGCGGGAAAACGGAATAGATAATGTGGATGTGGTTAAAAAGGAAGAAGTTGGTAAGGGAAATGAGAGATGTTGCTCAATAAATATCCAGGAAGGAGTGTGAACGGGAGTCGAGGAGAAACCATAAAACACCTTGGGAAGCTAAAAAAGCCACCTCATATCTCTCCCAATCAGGAAAATTACAACCACCCATCTCATAAGGTTTTCTCGAGGACTTATATGCAATTCTAGCCCTTTTGTCACTCCAAAGAAACTTAGAAGTAATGGAGTCAATCTCACAAAAAAAGGAAGAGGACAATTTCACCGGAAGCATAGTAGAAACAAAATTAATGATAGGAGTAATAATCAATTTTAGAGTTTGGATACGACCCCACCAAGAAATATGTTTAGGGGACCAAGGGCCAGATGTAGGTAGGCTTTTACCGGGTGGTAACGGCCGAATTCGGCCGTTACCACCCGGTAAAAGCAATTTGACATGTAGGTCCCTGTAATTTACAGACTCGGTAAATTTACCGATAGGTAAATTTACCGAGTATGTAAAATACCGAGTCGGTAACATTATGGCTACCGGTAAATTGGTATGTAGGTGGGACTCTTCTGAGTCCCACAAGCAGTACAAAATCGGTATTTTACCATCAAATACTTGATGGCAAAATACCGTTTCAGGTGTGCATGCACATGTGTGCATGCACACCTATGCCATATGACAGGCAGACCTGCCCTTAGGGCAGGTATGCCTGCCACATGGCACCCGAGCCTCTTTTGGGGGTGCCAGAGGGTGTCAAAGTGACACCCCCTGCACCCTTGTGGCTATCGGTATTTACCGATGTGGTAAATACCGACCGGTAAATGCCCGTTCATTCCTATGGGCTTCAAAGCCCTAGGAATGCATGGGCATCAACTGGTCGGTATTTACCGCATCGGAAATTACCGACTGTTTCCGATTCGGTAATTGCACATCTGCAATTACCTACATCTCGGTATTTTTATTTTCCGACCTCTGAAATACCGAGTCGGTATGACTCGGTATTTAAGAGGTCGGAAAATAAAAATTACCTACATCTGGCCCCAAGTATCTAAAAGTTGACGAACTTTGAGTAAAGTTTGCGCCTCATTATATGCCACCGTATCATAGAGAGTAGCACAGAACCAAATCCCTAGGTATTTAAGATGTTTAGATTGCCACTTAAAACCAGCGTCACCCATATGCGCTGGGAAACAATAGGCATTCAGGGGGAACATCTCAGTCTTGTCCCTATTAAGAGTATAACCAGAGACCTTAGAAAAAAGAGCAATAATATCTGTAAGCGTGGGAATAGCTGATACAATATCATCCGAAAAAATAAGGACATCTTCCGCATAAGCCGCTGTTTTTATGCAATGCAAACCAAAAGTAAACCCATTGATATCTGGATGAAGATCAATTAACTTAAGAAGTGGATCAATAGTTAATAAAAACAAAAGCCGGGATAAGGGACAGCCTTGACGAATACCTTGACGATGACTGAAAAACTCAGGGGTAGTCCCATTGACTCGGATATTCGCTCTAGGTTGGGCGTATAAGGACATAACCATGTTAAAAAAAGAGTCACCAAAATTATGTGCACGAAGAACTGCATGAAGAAAAGGCCAAGACACCTTATCAAAATCCTTCTCGGCATCTAAGGCTAGAGCAGCAGCTGGAAGCGTAGACCGTTTAGCTGTACCTAGAATATGGCAGAAGGTACGGATATTATCTCTTGCAAGTCTACCCTTCACAAACCCCGTCTGAGATGAGTGTTCCAAAGAAGGAATATAAGATTCTAACCTTTTAGCAAGAATCTTAGCAAAGATTTTATCCTCCATATTAAGAAGGGAAATAGGGCAAAAAAATGTAGGGTCTGAGACATCTTTTCCTTCTTTTAGAATTACTACAATAGTAGCATCCGCCGCAGTACCTGAAACAGCGCTCTCCTAAATAAACACATCAAAAATTGCTTTAAGGCGAGGAACCATAGAAGGGAGAAAGGTTTTATAGAACATGATGGGAAATCCATCCGGCCGAGGGGCTTTACCAGACCGAGTAGACTTGATTGCATGTATAATTTCATCAGATGTAATCGGGCCACCCAATTTCTCCCCATCCGCCATAGAAACAGACTGAAGAGGAATAGATTTTAAAAAGTCTTGGCAATCTTCAAACGATGACTGATTAGTGGGGGTAAATAGAGAACTATGAAAATCTCGAAACACCTCAAGAATCTCCCTAGTCTGAAATTTTTTAGTACCAGATTTATCAGTAACTAGCAGCCCGTCCCGACGTTGTCCGGGTATGAATTGCTGCCGGCCAGTAGTATATTGTTTTGTAGGATTTCGTTTTGATAGCATTTCTTATCTGTGACAGGCCTGTTAAACGCTCCGATTCACAGTGCACTGCTGATGCACTTAAGAGTGCGCGTTCAGTAGTGCGTGAACTCGAGTTTCCCTACTTTATTTTTCCTTGCAATATTATATAGCGCTAACTCGACAACATGGCATGAGCACAATGTACATTACAGAAGAACACATTCATTTGTGGTAGGCACGGGGAGACAAAGCGATTTGCCTGGAATCACAGGATGTTGAGCTGATGCCGAGATTCGAACGTAGCTCCCCAGCTCTAAAGTTCGCAATTCTAGAACTTGTGGCGGGAGGTGTGTCTAAAAGTGTATGTCGGTGCTGGCCATCAGTGAGAGAGATCTGTGCATTTTTTCAAATCGGTGGTGAAAAAATATGAGTATGTTGCTGGAGATGTGGGCCGCCGTGCCACCAATGTGCTTACCGGGAAGGGTAAACACCCATTATTCTGCAACTTTCTTTCCGCATACCATCACTCCGCATACTTTCATTATGAAAGTACCATGACTCTGCAATGCCATTATAACGAATGGCACTACATTTTATATGCTTTTACCACGCATACATTTACAATGAAATTCGTTGTAAATGTATGAATGGTAAAAGCATGTTTTTTTTGTTATGTTTGGATAAGGTAAGTATGGGTATAGGGGTATATGTTTTGGGGTACTGAGGTATATGTTTATGGGTGTTTGGTTATTTTAAGGGTTCAGATATAGTTTTGGGTTTTGGGGTACAGGGGTATTTTTAGGGTTCAGGGCTAGGTTTGGGTTTTGGGCTATAGGGGTATTTTTAGGGTTCAGGGTTAGGTTTGGGTTTTGGGGTACAGGGTATTTTAGGTTTCAGGAGTAGGTTTTGGGTTACAGGGTTATTTTTATGGTTCCGGCTAGGTTTGGGTTTTGGGGTACAGAGGTATTTTTAGGGTTCAGGGGTAGGTTTGGGTTTTGGGGTACAGGGGTATTTTAAGGGTTCAGGGCTAGGTTTGGGTTTTGGGGTACAGGGGTATTTTAGGAGGTTCAGGGGTAGGTTTGGGTTTTGGGGTACAGGGGTATTTTTATGGTTCAGGGCTAGGTTTGGGTTTTGGTGTAAAGGGGTATTTTTAGGGTTCAGGGGTAGGTTTTGGGGTACAGGGGTATTTATAGGGTACAGGGCTAGGTTTGGGTTTTGGGGTACAGGGGGATTTTTAGGGTTTAGCGGTAGGTTTGGGTTTTGGGGTACGGGGTATATTTATAGGGTTAAGATGGGTTAGTGTTTAAGGGTTTTGGGGTATTTTAAGGAGTAAGGGTGGGTTATGATGATGGGATGCAGGGGTATTTAAAGGGAGCAGGGTGGACACCCGGAGCTGGAATGTACTGAACCTGGAAAAAAACTATGAAATATTGGGCACAACGCACACTTTTTTTCTCGTAATCCTGTGCCCGCACACGCCCACGCCCCCAGCACACACCCACGATATGAGACATGGCATGAAGGGCGGAACGTACCACATGCCCCCAGCGTATGTCACGCCACCAGCACAACGCAGACACGCCCACAAGGGACTACTTCCAACGCTGTATTGGGTGTTGTGATTGGTGCTGTATTTCCTGAGATTACCCGCCTCAAACGTTTGGGCTCTCTCTTTATTATATTAGTATGGATTGGTGAATTATTTGTCAAATAAAAAAAAAATGTGAGAGAGAGAGAGCAGTGACTGACCATATACAAACAGAATGACTCATTTGTAGGTAATCCAGTCTAGAAATTATATTTGTAGCACACCCCCCGTAGTTCATCCATCCAGCAATAGTCTAGAATGAAACTGAAGTGATTTGCAGTGTGCCCAAGCATTCTGTCTGGTGCACTGTAAGAACTCCAGCAGAAATATGGAATAAGTAACTGGGGGCCAAGGCCATCTAGGTATTTGAAATTAAAAACATCCTGCAGTGTCACCTTAGAGTACTAACACCTGCAGGCATCGGCTGCAGCTACCTGGTACAGCACAGGTGCCTCTGAGAGTTTATGTTTATAAAGCACAAGGATGGAGTCACTGTGGCTTTCGGTAACTCTCCTGTTTAAAAAAATAAAATAATGTATAAATCGTTCCTATCACATGTTCATGGAAAATGAAAAAATAGATACTTTAGAAAACATCAAGCAACATGGGACGTATAAGCCAGACTCATAGTCAACCCTCAAAAAGTGTGTCACTGATACAAATCCGTTACATAAAGATGATGAGCATACATCGTACAACCAATATCAGAACGTTGAGTAATTTTGCACACCATGCCACATGCCTTGGTGCACTTTTCTAGACGAAACAAAGGTAGCAATGTTCACAGGCAACGCCCACAGGCAAGCAGCAAGCTGAGCTCATGGAGTGAGTAAAATCACCAACCAGATCGCAACATTTAGTGGTAAAGGATAAGGTGGAACTGGGATTAACTGTAGGCAAATTCATTTATGCAAAGAAGGAGGCTACGGACCCATCTCCGTTGTGTGGCATCCAAACTTGTGCGGTCTACAGGGCATAGATTGTTAGCATGGGCACAAAAGTAAAGGAGGCATCAAATTGCGATGAATATTGAGACATAAAAGGTTTTAAGTAAACAGCACTGTAACACAGGTAAATACACAATGCTCTGTGGATTCTCAAGAAGGGATTCGATCATAGTTTACATTTCATAAAACCATGATGAATAATCGTTTTCCAAATTGCGGGTACCTGAGCTTCATACATAACCCTCTTTGTTTGCATTATGTTCAGGTTAAGGCAGCTGTCTGACCGAAGTACTTACTTTCCCGTTCTGTAGTCTGACTGTCAGGCTGGTAGTCGCGTCTAGACAGTCATTGAGCCCACAGTCCTCTGGCACTCTGAGCGTCGAGCGCGGTGCAGCGACGGCGGTGAGTAAGCACTGACTGAAGCTTCCTGCATTACCCGAGGCCCCGACGCATGCACTGCCAGGTGTGAGGGTTGAAACTGCCGTCCTGCCCGGTCCAAAGCCCCGGAATAAATATGCGCAGGCAGCAGCACCTTTATTATGCCGCGTCGCTGGGACAGCAGTCAGCACACCACTCCACTAGAGCCTCCTGAATCCGACCTCACGGGCGGGAATTTCTAAAGCCAGAGGCAGCAGGGCTTAAAGTAACATTGCAGTGCAGCAAGCAGACTGTGTTCAAAATTATAAACTGTTCACTGAGCCTGCTGGCACGTCCCCGAAGGGAGCTCAGCAGCAGAGCCGGTGCGTGTGTTAGCAGTCTGGTAACCAGTTTTAGAGCTGGTACAGCAAAGTGAGACAAACGGGGCAGATATAAAACGAAGAAAAAGTAGTCCCCTTTGCTGAAACAGTACTAAAACGCCCAGGTTCTTTCACGATGTCATCACGCAGACGTCGCGGCCGGCGCTACTTGCAAGGGACTACTTTAATTTTATTCCTAATTTTTTAAACAACGTATATTTTTTATTTTTATATAGCCTATGTCCTTCTGCTTGCCCTGAGGTTTTCAAAGATGTCTTGGGTGTTTAAATTGGTAATGTACTTTTCGAGTTTACCTGGCTCAAAGGACACAGTTCTCTCTTTATAATAGTAGTAAAGATAGAAGAGATCTGAGAAGATTTAAAGTTAGACTCCTGAAATTTCAAAGTCGCTGCCAGAATCTTACCAGCACGATTCTTCAAAAGTAACCGTTTGGATTTCTGGGCCTGAACCCCAATATGAGCTCTCTTGGTGACGATAGTGTTGTAGGAATATTTCAAGGTTTTAATGGATTGCAAAAATTGTTTATCATTAGTACGCCGAAAAAGAAGCTCCTGTTGTTTAATAGTATCTGCTAAATCAGCAAGTTCTTTTTTGATGTCAGCATTTCTTTTCACCATAACTTTAATAATGTGACCCCGGAGTGTACACTTAAAAGCGTCCCATAAAACCACCGGAGAACTAACTGAGCAATCATTATCAGAAAAGAAATGTTCAATCTCATCATGTATATTTTGAACTTGAACATCGTCATGGAGAATTTCCGTACTGAGTCTCCTTGAGGAAGGTGTTCTCTTAGGAGCTAGATTTAAAAGAGAAAAAGCGTGATCTGAGATAAGAATAGGATGAATATACGGAGAAGATGAGTGTTGCACTAAAGACGAATGAACTAATAGATAATCAATACGAGAAGAGCTAGAATGAGGGGAGAAAAAGAAAGAAAAATCACTACCCGTAGGATTATAGAGACGCTAAATATCTTGAAGATTCGCAGAAGAGCACATATTTAACAATTGTTTATGTGCTCTAGGAGGACGGAAAGAGAAAGCCGAATTCCTATCAAGTACTGGATCTAGTGGTAAGTTAAAATCAACACCAACGATCAAATTGCCATTATAAGGTGTAAGAGCTAATTGTTTAATGATCTTTTGCCAAAAAGAAGGATCATCATTATTTGGAGCATAGATGTTGAGAACATAAAGAGCAGCAGTAACATCAGACAATCTGGATAACAACTAACGTCCCTCGGAATCATGCTCAGCAGAAATCCCAGATAGTCCAGATTTTTTTAGAGATAAGTTTTATGACCCCATTCTTTTTGCCAAGGACGTCCGAACACATTACATCAAGAACCCACTCTTTCCGTAATAACAACGCTTCTTTATAGGAAACCTTTGTTTCTTGTAACAGTACTAAATCCGAAGATAGAGATTTACAATAGTCAAGAACTTTAGCCCTCTTAACCGGAGGATTTAATCCCTTAACATTAAGGGAGACTACTTTCAAACCAGACGCAGTCTATCACAAAAATAAAATCAGAGCAAGAAACATGGTAGAGGGAGCAAGATATCAAGCAAAGCTCTCACAAAAGACCAACAGCCAACAACACAACAAAAAAGCCCTACCCGAGGATCCAAGAAGAAAAAGAGAAAGAAGGGGAAGGAAGAGAAAAGGGAAAAGAAAAAGAAAAAGAAAAAGAGAAGCAAGAAAATAGAATAGAAAGAGCAAAAGAAAAAGACCCACCAGGGGAGGTCTATGGAGGACCAAATTCATACCAGGGAGGACATGGATGGGACAAGCAAGGGGACCGTCAGGGACCAGACAATAATAAAATTAACAGCGCCATAATAGACAAGAAAGTAGATGAAAGGCACAAAAGGTAATAAAAGAAGCAGTGTAATGCAAAATTTAGAACCAGATAGAAGGGAAGAACCTTAAAAAACCTCTGAACTAAATAGGAACGGGAATACAAAGGCGCAAAACCTATTGAAATACAGACATTATGAATATATATGAACAAGCAATGATAATAAATACAAGCCAATCTAAAGAGTAAGCAGACAGCTATGTGTAAAGAGTAAGCATATATCATTTAAATGGGACCTATATATTAAATATGTAGAATTAATTTAATAAATACTGTGATAAAAACATCATGAATAAATATGAGCCAGAATCTAACAATATAAAGAATTCATCAATGGAGAAGAAAAAACAATGAGCTATATACATAGAATAGAAACAGATTGAGTAAACTAATCATACAGAAGAAATAGGCAAAATTAATACACAATAAATACTGCAATATGAACAATATGAATACATCTGTAAACTAATTATGCTTATTAACTAGTCAGAAGTGTATTAGAAACACCATAAATAAACACGAGCAATAAATAGCAATGAATAAACTCGTAACAAAAGAGAATAAAACATTCAATTTTGAGTAAGGAGTGTAAATATAACATATATTGTAATCACAGGAGAAAAGAAAAGGAGACAGAATTAAATATATGAAAAAGAGAAATATGAGCAAAGTAAAACAAAAGAACACGTGATCTGAAAAGAAAGAAAGAACTACCGATCTCTAAAGCACTCCGAAGTACAAAAGAGAAAAGCCACTAATTAAACAGCACTGACAAAATTGAGCTAGCAGAAGTACAACAAGATATAGAACCACACAATTGAAGGAATAAATATATATAACAAAGCATAAGCAAAGCCAAGTGATTGCAAACAAAAAGATCAGATACATACAAAAGACAAATAAAGAAGAAGAAGCGAAAATAAAGGAAAGGAGAAACACCTACACAAACAGACAATTAAAAGAGTGGAAAACACATTAAAAATCGCTAGCAAACATGTAAGATAAAATAAATAACATGAAAGAGGAAAGAATATGAAGGAATACAAGAGAAGAAAAAGAAAAGTAGGAACCTAGACATATATCAAACAGCATATCAAATTAAAGAAAGCATCTTAAAAACTGTAAATAGCAGAGAAAAACTAACAGGTATCTCCGACACCTATTCCACCAACTATGCAAAGGAAGTAAAATTTCATGAAGAAAATCACATCAGAGCTCAAGAACCAGAGGAACCAGGAACAGGGGAGGAATCCATATGAGATTCAGACTGATTATCTAGAAAAGTAGAAAGATCAGAAGGTTCATCAAAAATACGAGAACAACCCTTAAAAGTGATCCGAAATTTCGAAGGCCCAGCAAAGAAAAAAGGAATATTCATGTCAACCAGACGTTTTCGCAGGTTGAGAAAGCCTTTTCTTCGAATAACAGTGTCTCTGGCAAAGTCTTGCGAGATAACAATGCGATGACCTTCCCAATGAGGCGCCTTGATCTTCCTCATATGGGCCAACATTTGTTCTGAATGTTGACGACGCAGCGGTTTGAAAATGACCACCCTCGGATGAGCTAAAGACTTAGGTCGAAAAGTAGGCACTCGATGAGCTCTTTCAATTTCAAAATCGTTCTGAAATGAAATTTGTAAGGTAGAGGGAATCCATTGATATAAAAAGTCAATCATTGAGGAGGCCGTCTTCTCCGCATCTTCAGGTAGACCAAAAATTTGCACATTGCTCCTACGGTTGCGATCTTCCTGCTCCGTAAGGTCTCTCCGCAGAGCCGCCAAAGAGCGTTTGCTGAAGAGATTTAGAATGTTTATGCGCAGTGTCTTCAACACCACTAATACGAGTCTCTGCAGTGGTGACACTTATTTATTTATTTATTTATTTATTATAAAGTTTTGTATGGCGCGAACAAGACCCATGGGTATCAGAGCGCTTTACATAGAAGTAGGATAAAGATTAACAAGAATAGTAACCATTAAAACAACACAACACATAGATATGAGGTAGATGAATATATGGCTTTAGGGGGGTGCTTATATATCTATATTCCATTTGAGTGAGTTCTTTACATTAAGAGGTACTGTAAGGCTGAATTTATATCATTTGCCATTTATGCCGACATATATGAGGTAGGAGGTTATATGGTTTCAGGATGTGAGATAAATATATAAGTTCACATTGACATGAGGTAGCAGTTAGTATACATCTTAATCACAAGGAGTGGGGTCAGTCTTGTATCATCGTTTATCTTTCATCTTATTCACGTCGAGCCTACCCTTTCTGATGACGTAAATCTTCTGTGTTAGGGCAGCATTAGCTCCTAATAATGATCCATAAAACTTCCCTATGTAAGGTACGAATAGATAAAGCTTTAAAATCATTTCTGATAGCTGCCACCTCAACTTGCAATAAATCCGTATTAGGCTTGGTAGATTGTGCAATATCATGCACAGTATTGAGCCAAGATAAAATAGTGTCCAATGTAGTAGCGGGTTCCTTCGGAGTTGACTCTGGGGTAGGAGAGGTTTGCTTGGACCTCTTCAGAGCACCTTTAGAGTCTTTAATAGTGGGAGGGGGACCCATGTTGTCAGCCATAAGTTGACACTGCAATAAAAGCCCAATATCACAATTTGTAGAGAAATACAGAACAAAAGAGGGCCAAAAAATATCTAAAAAGCAAGTGAGGGCTCACAAGGACACAAAAATTTGTGAAATAATTTAAGAAAAGCAGGCACTGACCAAAAGCGTGGCATTAAAACACACGTAGGCGAATAGATATCAATGAGGACAATGAAGCCATGTAGAAGTTCGCAGGAGCCTTGAAATAAAATAAACTTGCCACTCCCCCAAGGAGAGATATAACAAATGAAGCAGCTCAAGTGTTTTTTTTGGTCAAAAGTCCATAGTAAGGTAGCAATAAGAGGCCAAAAATGTCAGTCACAGCATCACAAAGACCACAGCGCCACATATAGGTACCTGGTAGCAAGAAGAGGCACCTTTGAGCCCATAGAAGTGAAAATAGGTAAAATGTCACCTCAGAGTAGCATAATGCGCAGGTTCCGTTGAACTGCCACCAGTTCTGAGGAGAGAAACGCGAGCGGCGCCACCAGAAAACAAAATGGCGGCAGCTCACGAAATCCAATGCACTGGACTTTCAGATGGAGGAAAAACAAGTTTGTGTCATCTCGGTCGAGAAATTCAGCTGACAAAGTGTTCACGGCACATTCCGCCACTCGTGTGCCGATTCCGGAATGCAAGCGACGTCTACAGGGATCCCAAAATCGTCCCGACAGCCGCTGTTGCCCCGGAGCTCAAGCAACCACCGCCATCATGCAGCGGCGCGCAAGCCACACCCTCGATAAGATGGAGGTTTCGATAAAATTCAGGGAAGGTATTGTCGCTGTTGGGATTTTATTGAACAGGGCGCTCTTTTTGGCCGGGGGAAATGTAAAACAGTGTGATTGTTGGGTTAAACAGTGTCCCATCATAATCAGGAGTGCTGGAATGAATGGTGATTCCGGTATTTTACTTCTGGCCTTCAACATTAAAATAACTGTTTTAATTGGCTACATATGCTCAGTGGGTGTATAATATTTGTTGCTAAGGATTGGCAGGGATTTGCATTAAAAATGTCATTCCGTGATATGCAGTGTATGATGCAAGATGCTGCCATTATAGAAGATGCTTTCATAGCGTAAAAACATGGGTTAAGGCTTCAAGGCCTGGAGTTTAAAAGTAGAAGAGGTTAAGTGAGTATTTGTTGCTGATAAAGGAAGTGCTTTATTACGGCACCAGTATGGTGGCCCAATAAATGCTACACGGGGCATTTAAACGTATTTGGCATTAATGTTTTTTGTGACTGGCCTTCCTACATATCATGGTAAATAAGTAGCATGTTGAAACGCATTGGCTGCACGATATTTCCTTCGCTGTTGCATTGGAATCTAATGGGATGAAAGTGACAGTGACTTTGCATGGTTGAGTTTTCTAAGTGTATTGCACAGTGACAGGATAAGCCACAAGAGGGGCTTGGGGAGAAAAGAAAACAAACTCTTCAAAGGAGATCAGCTCTAAAACCACTCCTATAGAAAGGCAGATTCGCTAATTTCACTCAAAAACATTTGCATAAACAATGATTCCAGCATCTGGCACACAAAACAGTTTAACAGCACCCATAACATGTAGCACACATGCATATCCCTTTTAGAATGAATTATTGTTAGGGGTGAGGCCTAGCATCAAGAATTGCTTCTGAGTTCCCTTATCCGAGAACCTGGTACCCCTCCAATAAGTCATTGACACTCCATGGGGCTCTGTAGTGGATAGGATAGGATTACAGCTATGATTATAATAGCAGCATTCCAATTATTTTCAAGAAGAAATACAGAAGTACTCCGAGGCCAAGCTTACATTCCCCCACAGGCCAAGAAAAGTGACATAATGGGGAGCCGCAGATAACAGCCAATAGGTCAAGGGAGCCCTGGGTCGAAAAAGTTTGGCTACCACTGCCTTAAGGGACTATTTCTGTCAATTCTGGTTATATTCAATTACCTGACTTTTCGAGTAAGCCCTCACGAAGCTCCCATGGCACGAGGGAACGAAACACGTTGGCTGTGTGCCGGTTTTAAAACAAACAACTTGAAATAAATAGAAGATTATTTTGGACTACACTTGTGTTTCCTGACTGACTGATTTCAATCAGAGTGCACCTTCCTTTCTTGTGGATTATTATCTTTGTCTTGTTCTCGTTAATTTGCAGGCTGTTTTCCTTGTTATACACTGGTAGACTCTTTAGAGCTCTTTGGAGCCCCACCTTAGTGTGATCCATGATCACTGTATCATCCTCATACTGAAGGGTTGCCCATCTTGCCCAATATCAGAGGTACTAGGCTGGCATCTTTCAGAGCTTTTTCCAGGTCTGCCATGTACAGGTTGAATAATAGTAGAGTGCACAAAAACTGGAGTCTAGAGGGAAAGACAGAGCTAGGACGCCCCCCACTCAATAAGTCATCAAACAAAACAAGTCCTAGTTCCCACTGCAATATTTTTTAAAGATCTATAGAAATCGCTGGTTGCTTGTAAATCACACCAGGGAGTTCCTTAATCTAGGGATACTCATGATCTCTTAATCTATTGCTTGAATAAAAAGCAGCCTCGCTCTGATCTCGACAGTACAAGACAACACAAGACTCACATACACTTTGAACGGACAAAAAATGTGTGAATAGCGAGATGGCACCTCACCACCTAAGTGGGGTGTGAAGTGATAGGTAGTCTTCACACTCTCCTTTTTTAGTTAAGTGTTTTACTGTTTGCAACAAAGAAACGAACGGAAGTAAAGTTTAATGTCCTGGTTGCACAGTATCTTATATGTTTAAATGTTTAATGTTGTTCGTTTTTGTTACATATAAGTTGTGTTCACTGCACCACGCACTGTCTTTACACTTTGGGTTTGAGACACGTTTCCGTTAAAGCTTGATGGCACCAATGATGATAACAGGGCCATCCTGGTGAGTACCAACCAGGGGTCCCATTGGTGGTGCGCCCGTGAGGTGCCATCTCGCTATTCACACATTTTTTGTCCGTTCAAAGTGTATGTGAGTCTTGTGTTGTCTTGTACTGTCGAGATCAGAGCGAGGCTGCTTTTTATTCAAGCAATAGATTAAGAGATCATGAGTATCCCTAGATTAAGGAACTCCCTGGTGTGATTTACAAGCAACCAGCGATTTCTATAGATCTTTAAAAAATATTGCAGTGGGAACTAGGACTTGTTTTGTTTGATGAATAATAGTAGAGCCAGAACACAGCTCTGCTTTAGCCCAGTGTTAGTTTTAACTCTCGAGGTTGCAGCTGTTGGACTTAGTTTGACCCAGACCCTTGTCCCCTCGTAGAGGGCTTTTATCGCTTTTAAAAGGGTTGCTGGGATCCCCCAGGATTCTTGTTTTGACCATAGCGTTCCTCGATTGACTCTATCGAAGGCTGTGGTGTAGTCTATATAACAGCATAACAGGGGCAGGTTGTTATTCATTACAGCTTGCTTAGAGAGGTAAGACAGCGCCAAGATCTTATACGTGGTATAGCTATTTTTCCAAAAGCCAGATTGATAAGGTAGGAGGATACCATTCTTGTCCACCCCGTCCTCTACGTCCCTTAGTAGTCGACGTGCATAGACCTTTGCTTCAATGTCAAGCAGAGCTATTAGCCTATAGTTAGCAGGGTTTCTGGTGGCCTCCTTTCTTGTGTATTGGGAAAAGGATTGAACCTTTCCAGGATTGTGCTAATATTGTTTTGGCAAATGAATGGTGTATAGCAGAGTGAAAATAGGTGCGAAAAAGGCTAGAGTGGACTTAAAAATTCGGGCAGAAATGCCATTTGGTCCTGGGGCCCCATTGGTTCTTATTACCCTGATGTTCCTGGCGGTCTCCTCTGTGTAACCATAAAAATGAATGGGCACTGTGGTTTCTTCTTGCAAGCTCTTGAGTTGGGATTAGATGTCTTCGGCTGCAGCCTGGGACCACTCTGAGATGGGAGGGCCTACCATGTATGATTCACTCGTGTACAGACCCTTCCCATACTGCCCCCAGTGACACCATTCTCTTTGGGGGGCTTTGGAAGCTCAGGCTATTGATGTATCTCCATAACTTGATGTTGTCGTTTTCTTTAATTAGCGAGAACACATTAAGCTAGTTCTTTTACCTGTGCTATCTTTTCAACTCCAACACTTTCATCTTATATGTGGTTCGCAGGGCCGAGATGGAAGTCATCTGTGATGAGTGATCAGCGCCAAGACACCCACGGGTATTTGAACGCTTTACAAATTGTAAAAAAAAAAAAAAATAAGTAGACTCCGTTTTTTTTTTCCTTAATTGCCTTTTTAAGAGCACATTTACATTGCTTCAGGCACTTCCGTGCTCTTAATGCCAGAGAAGGTTGTTTTTAATTAGGTCTCCTTCTTATTTAGTGGGCATTTCCTAGGGTCTTCTGTAAATCCGCTGTCAGCATTTCCCAGTGACTTATGATGTTCAGTGTCCGCCCTGTCTGAGATGCCTCCTCCCTTGCAGTTGCATACCCCAGCAGTCTGTTACTAAGGTTGGCGATCCATTTTAATCATTTAAGGGCTATATGTCATTCCTCGCACAAGGTCGCGCAAATTGTTTCCTGGGCTTCTGCAGGTTCCCGGGCCAGATTAAAGGTGGCACAAAGTAGTCTGTGATCACTTTCCTCTCTGTCATCCACTATAAAGTCACTCAGCTTAGGTGCCTGCCCTTCATTAATTAAAATGTAGTCTATCAGAAATTAGAGATATTGGCCAGTGAAGTACCTAAATCAATGGATTGCTACAGAATACAAACGATAGCCATGGGGAAATGAGGAACAAAAAAAAGCTTTATTGAACAGTTACCCCAGGCTATAGCAGTCCCGGATAAGGCAATCAGTATGGCAACCGGCAAAAATGTGGGACGGAGACAGCATGATGTATACATAGGGACTAATAATGGAAGGGATGAGTTGGGAATCTACCCACACCCAACTCAGCAGACTGTCAATAATCATCCTTGCCATAATAGAAGGGAAGAGCCCGAGATAAACCAACTAATGATAATGCAATTGAAGTCATGAGAAAATAGGGCCCTAGTGGGAAGCACTGAGGCCCACATAAATTTACCACAGAAGTGTTGCCCGTATGTTGCAGTTATGGTTAATGTCCCCCTGTTACAACCGGGCCAAAGGGAGCCCCACGATACATTAAAAAATAAAGTTGTCGGTTTGCTTAATAAGAATTGTGGTACCCAGTGTCCGGTGCAAGCCAGATACTCTTAACAAGTATAGTAAACTAGATAGGCCCCTTAACCAAAAGTGTCAAAAGGGACTGTATAAATATCAACTTTAGAAACCCAAGTTGGGCTACAAACACCTTGGACAGAGCAGTATTGCCACCATGCTTTGAACAGAATGTGTCACTACAACCACTTGGTTTTTTCTACGGACATTTACGGCCTGCACATAACAGGGAAAGTGATAAAAGGCACTACAGTCTGATACGCGTTAAGCCATCCTACTCCCAATATGTGTTACCTGTGTCAAGTAAGTATCAAACCCTGAGTAACCTACAAGAAAACAATTGACACAGGGCTGCCCGTTTACCAAATGTAGAGCATGTCCCGACTGATGACGGGCAAAGTGAACATGGAGGCCGGGTATTAATAGCTAATTCTCCACCAGTGAATATTTCACATCTCCTTTCAAATCTTAAAGATCCAAACATAGAGACCAGACACATAAGTATGGATGAAGAAAGTAAATGTGAATGGTCTAGGGATATTCTGGGGAAAGTACTAGGAAACGGCTATACAATTGACACATGGAACATAGCAGGTCTTTTAAGCAAAAAGGATTCATTAGGATGGACAGATGTAATTAATGGTAATTATATAATCTGTATTCAAGAAACTTGGAATATTGACTATGTCCACATAGAAGGGTTCACTTCCTTTAGTCTACCTGCAGTACCTTAACCTGCAGGTAGAGCGAAAGGGGGGCTTTTAATCCTTATGTCTAACAAATTACTAGTTATTGTTAAAAAAGTGATCACAATCAAAGAACACTCACAGATTGTATGGTTGTATTGCAAAGGTAGTAGGGTTGTGATTTTGGTCAATCACTATAATAATGTGTTTGATTCTACTCGTAGCAATGTGGTATCTGAATTAGACGAGGGGCTTGATAATTTTATATCTACGATTAATACTAATTTAGTAATAATATGGGTTGGTGATTTTAATACGCAAATATGCCCATTGACGGAGGGTGCTATGTGGCGCACATCCAAGATGGCCACATACCCATGAGGCTCAGGACTCTTGGTGACAATAGCTGCTATTTATCCTAGTTTTCTACTCCAGCTGCTTGTAAATTGCAGGGGTCTATCTCCCCTCTGAACCCTCTATTCATGGCAAGGGTAAAACTGAGGCTCTTGCAGCTCTACAACTCTAGCTGCGGGCCGTGCATGCTGAGGGCGCTGGGACGGACGCTCCTGCTGGAGGCCTGATCGGCTGCTGTGGCTACTCCTGCCCCCCGGCTCTTCACATGGAGGTAGACCCCACTGCGAAACGGCTCAGACCGGAGGCCCATCGCTACCTATAAAATTCTTCCGGACAGCTTCCCCCTCACTTGGCTATGGACTTCCCCTCCCACGGATGCAGCATCAATAATTGGAGGACTGACATTTGAGAGGCATGGACTGTGGACCAACTCTCCTCACGCCCACACAGCGAGCCCCCCTGCCTTCAGCGGCCACATGAGTACTGGAGCACAGGGTGCCCTCCTGTTGCCTGGCTGCCTTTGGGCTCTCTCTGCGAACGTCTTTAGCAGTGCACCGGCCGTGGTGTCACAACAGCAGCTACCTGTGAGGGACTTTCTCTCCTTCTCCACTTCCCTGCTCTCCAGAAGCTTCTGTGTCTTGCCCGCACTATCGCTGCCTCAATTCAAAGCTGCCCCGTCAATATTCTGCTAAATGCCACAGGGCCCTGCAGCCTAGCGGTGTGAATGCACGCTGTCAATCTCTACATCTGCACACTGCTGTCTGCCTCTCTCCATGAACATTTGGAAGCATGCTGGCTTCTGTATTCTGGTGAGAAATGTATCACCCTTTGCCGTTTGTCATCGGACCTTAGCCTGCACCCCCCTCAGACACACCTTGGCTCACCCTACTCACTAGGTGGCATCTACTCACCTTTACAGCGGAGCTCCTTCAGTGTCTAACGGGGTGCAATAGGGAAACCATATGGGCGCCAGCCGCGATTAACTTTTAATTCGCAAAAAAGCGCCGACGAGATCAGCTTCTGCCAAGCCTATATCTGTCACTATGGACCAAACACAACCACCCTCGCAGGTTTCTGAGGACGATGTGAAATCTTTACTCCTGGCTGTAGAGCACAACATCTCAGACTTGTCCGGGAAAATGGACACAATGAATAACCGTTTGGACTTTTTGGTGCAAAAAGTAGATTAACATGATGGGCAGCTAAAAGAGGCAGAATGGCGTATATCCGACAATGAAGACATCACTACCCAGATGCAAACGCAAGTAGCACAAATGGACAAAGCTGCTAAAGGTAATTGCAGCCAAAAATTAGGATATTGAAGCCAGGAGTCGCCACAACAATGTCCGCATCCTAGGCATACCAGAGAGCACGAACACCGGGTGTATGGAGGAATACATTGACCGCCTGCTTAAAAGTTATTTTGGGGAAGATTCATTCTCGCCGACTTGGCATCGTTCGCTTGGCCCGCGACCCCCTCCGGGCGAAGCCCTATGACCCATCATTGCGTGCCATCTCAATTATCGAGATTGGGATACTGCACTCCAGAAATCCAGAGAATTGAAGCCACTGCACTTTGAGGGGAATCCGTTCACCATCTATCCAGATTTTACACTGGTGGTACAAGAGGCGCACCAGAAGTTTCTCACTGTTAAGCTTAAACTCCGAAAGGCTCAGTTAGAATATTCTCTATTATATCCTGCGAAGCTCCGGATTGCACACAATGGCAACATGTCTCCTGCACCAACCCACAACAGGTGGAGGACTTTCTGAAAACAATCACAAGGCGCTCCCCACGCAGAGATCCCTCCTCCAGATCATCTTCACCATCCAGTAGCTGAGCAGAGATGGAGGGATGTAGGGTCTGTCAAACTGCTGGGAACCGATCTCACCCAGTCTGACTCATGATTATTCTACACTGGGATACTTCCACCGCACACATTGCCCCTTGTATGCGGGTACCACCCTTGTCAACAATCTTAGTCTGGAATGATATTCCTGTTCAGAATCACGGACAGATAAGTGACTGAGAGGCTCCTCTCACTGACTATGGTCCTAACAGTGTTTCAATGTAAACTGCTGAACTGGGAGTAGAAACATTTACATCTCACCAAGCACCCTTCCCCCCCCCGCGCCACTCTTTCCATATTATGGGTTGACTCCCTGGGACTGCGCTGCAGTTAGAGGTTGGCTAAGGGAAGAATCTGCTGCCCTCTTGCACCCCCCCATGGGAGATCCCCCTGTCATTTGCTTCTTTTTGTTCTTTATTGTTCTGTTTTTCTTTTGTTAAGTTGGCCTAATCTGTTACAGTGGGCTGGCCAAGTTTTTGGGGACTTTTGGGAGGGCAGCAAAATGCAGGCATGATTGGGGTGCCGTTGTGGGTGGGGGTTGTTTGGGTACTAATAGTCTGCTTGGGAGACAACCTATTGAGGTTTATGGTTTTGGTAGGGACGGAATGTGGTGGTAACTGTTTTTATTGCTTTAGTATGTATTGGATAAATGCAGCTCGACATGTTCATCAATATGTGATGGGACACTCTATCTTACAATATCATCAAATACGTCTTATAACATTAATTACCACACCTACAATGCAGACACAGACAGACTCGCCCTGCATCAAACTGATCACATGGAACGTCAGGGGCCTTTGTGACCCTTGCAAGAGGCAACAGATATTGGCTTATTTAGATAGCCACCACATACAAATAGCTATGCTCCAGGAAACACACATGGACCCTAGACGCCCGTCCGGCTTTGGTTCCAGGTGGGCCTCTGTACAAGCGTTTTCTTCATATTCCACATATTCGAGGGGCACGCTTCTTTTAATCAAGAAGAATACACCGTTCATATTGTAGGGCACATATAGTGATCCCCCTGGCCGTAGTTGTGTACTCTGGGGTACCTTGGTCACACAGTCTGCCACCCTTGCTTCTAGTTATGGCCCTAATTCGGATGACCGCACTGTTTCACAACACTATGGGGACAGATACTAAAAATAGGTTCCAAACATGTCATATGGGGTGGGGACCTCAATACTACTGTTTGCCCTTCTATGGACCGCTCCAATCCCCTTCTACATCACTAAACAAAGGCTTGGGACGCCCTCTCTGGGCTACTTGCGGAGCATGGCCTTGTAGATGCACGGCGTTATGTACACCCCGCCACTAGGGAGGGCACTTTCTAAACAGAAGGGCATGCAACGTGGTCTAGACTTGGCTAGTGGATATGCTCCCGAGGTGTGACCCCATGGATAAAAATGGTTACTCACTTGGTGCGCACTTATTAAGACCAAGCGCTGGTATGCCTTGAATTGATGCCCCCTAACTCCATTGCCACCCTACGATGTTGGAGGTTAATACCAGAAACACTCTTAGATGCTGTGTTCCAAGCTGAATTGGGGAAGAGATTACATATTTCTTTACTATGAATAAGGGCTCGGTTGATGACTGGTCTGTTCTGGGAGGCGTTTAAGTTACAGTCAGGGGCATTTGCAATTCAAAAAGTTTCAGAGTGCTCCGTGATATTAGGAGAAATTTAAAGCGTCTCGAACTTGAAATCAAACAACTCGAAACAGACATATGGGCTGCTGATTCTGGTGCCATGCGCACCGCACTCTGTGAGAAGCTCACGGACTATACCGACACTGTGGACCGTGAGGTCAAATTTAGGGGCAAATATTTCACAGCCCGCAGATACGGAGCGGGAGAAAGTCCTGGCTGAGCACTTACATCCTTAAAATATTTACTGAATACTACACAGAATTATACCATTAGCAGCGTACTACCCCCTGACTTTTCCCCCTATTTAAAAGATATAGCTCTTGGATGGCTAGGTACTCTCAGCGCGAATTCCTAATGGTGACATTTGAGGATGACGAGCTGTATGAAGCTATAATGCAAATGGCATCAGAGAAGGTGCCAGGTGCTGATGGGCTTCCCATTCATTTTTATAACATGTAAATTGATCAGTTGCTCCCTGTCCTTAAGGAGGTTTTCTTGGAGGCCCAAGAGACACAGATCTTACCCGCATCAACAAAGGAAGCGCTCATTACGTCTTTATTAAAACCTGGAAACCTGCAGATTGCTGCGAGTCTTACAGGCCACTGTCGCTAATAAATAAGGATGCGAATATCCTGGCTAAATTAGTGGCAAACCAACTTAGTCTGCTTATGGATAAGCTTAGTTCTCCCGGATCAGGCCGGGTTTGTTCCGGGAAGAGCCACGTCCCATAACATCAGGACCTTATTCTCCATTTTGCAGACAGTTGACCCAAGTTTGCAATTGATATTGGTGTTTCTTGATGCCTCAAAGGCTTTCAATTCAGTGGAATGGGACTATATTGTCTCTATTTTGCAGTGTATGGGTCATCCCTCAAGTGTCATAGCATGGAACCGGCTCTTGTCACATCCTCCATGGCGAAAGTTTTCATTAACGGTAATACCTCCTCTTCAATTTCTCTTCTCTGGGCACGCAATGGGGTGTCCACTCTCACCACTTCTATTTGCCCTAATTATGGAACCCTTGGCAGCAAAAATTAGGCAACATTATAGCCACGTGGGCCTCCACTGATTCCTTCGTCCGATACTCATCTCCATATAAGCAGACGATGTGACCCTATATATTAAAGACCCACACCATAATCTTAATCCATTACTACGCAAGTTCGTTAAATTTGGGGGCCAATCCAGTATCCATTTAAACTGGTCCAAATCACAGATATTCCCATTGACTATCTCGGTTACTCCCTTTGACACAGATGTTCTGCTCGCGTGGTATGAAGTTGATGCCAAACATTTGGGAATCCTTGTTATGACAGATAGGGATGAATTAATGCGTATCAACTATGGATGTGCCATGGAACACATCATAGGCTGCATTACTCGATGGATTGCCTTTCCCTTAACTATGGCCGGGCACATCTCCCATATCAAAATTGTAATCCTCCCCAAGTTTTTATATCTTTTCCTAAACATTCCTTATGGTCCATGACAACACTTCTTTGCCACCCTACGGTCGGATCTGATTCGATTGGTGTGGGGCAGTAAACAACTGTGTGTACAGTGGAACATGTTAATGCGGCCCTATTCCCATCCCTGGGGGCTTTGATATACCTAATTTCGAACTCTACTACATATGTTTCCAGGCTCATTATGTCCATTATTTGTTCGTCCACCTCGTTGTACACCCCATGTTGCCACCAAACACTGGCTTGCAGAACCCATCCCGCTGGATGGTGTCATTCTGTCCACTGATGCGCCCCACGGATGCAGCCCATCTTCTGTGGATTGCACACTCACAGCCTGGTCTCACAACCTGGATCATATGCATGCACCCTGTCTATACTTCCCCTCCTACTGCTCACATACCACCCATAAATATCACTACTGCAAGAAGGTCTCTTCACAAAACTTGCACGTATACGGAATAATCGCTGCTGGGGGGACCTATATAGTAATGGCAAGTTCTGCACTCTCCAGCAGATGTATGTGGGAAAAAAGACCTAGGACGTCAACCGAATAAATGACCAATTATACCAAAATCAGTAGTGTGAAGAAATGACAAAAAATTAAACTGTATACATATATATATTTAATTAGTATGAATAAAAATCATATAGTAACACAAGCTATATGATAAGATAAAAGTGTAGATCATAAAAAACAAATACAATTATTTCAAATTAATATATATCCTATAAATCATACATATATGTCACAAAGCACAACACAATCACAATAATTAATGACATAAAAGGTATGGAGATATTAATCATAAAAAACTCGACGCGCGTTTCGTCAGAAAGCCGCCTTCTTCAGGAGTCTCTGCTGATATTCTAAAAGATAATGTATAGAAAAAGAAAATATACATCAAAATAGGGTTTTATTAATTTAGTTGACATACATCATTCTTAAATAGCACCTATATGTTCTAAAAAGCATATACACCATATAGACAAAACTTCATCTTATATCTAGGGAACGTGTCATTCTTCACAGTCTACCAATAAAAGACATTAAATTTGGTCATTTCTTGTCATATGATTGACAGATATTTAAGACTCCATTGTGCAGTACTTAATCATACAAAGACCTTTCTATGTAGAGGTAATGGTCCCTTTTGATTTGGGTTATATACGCATAACCTACATAACATTGAAATAGAAACACATGGTCTACATTCTCTGGGGACCGTAGAATCCCCTATGATATTGATGAACACTTACATTGATAAAATTCATGGAAGCTGAAAACATCTTCATACATCCAGCAGATGTGCCCTGATCCCCCACCGTCTACCACACTTGACCCTTTACACAATGTCTTGTGCGTCCCCACTATTTCACACTTGGTGTCCACACTCTACCTCATTGTATATAGTGAAGTTGAATACCCGCCATGCCCGGCACGTGCTACATGGTCGTCAGAATTGGGTCAAGATCTTACTTATGCACAATGGCTATACTGCTGTAAACAGACAGAACTGATCTTCCAATAGCAGACTCATTATTATTCATTATAGATTCCTACAGCTACTATAACCCGGTTACGCTCTACAAATTTGGTTTGAGGGATACACACAGGTGTGACAGGTGTAAAGTAGAAAATGCAGACATCCTGCACCTTGCCTGGGATTGCCCAAATATATATACATACTGGAGCAATGGTCTTACAGCCCTGCACTCTATGATCTCTGTACCTCTAATGAGATCTACACATGTCACCCTTCTAGGAAATACTGAATAACTCCCAGGCAAGCACAGAAAATGTGTGTCCTTTTGTCGTGCTCTAGCTAAGCGGTGCATAGCCTGCCGATGCGGTAGGGGGTGGGCGCTCAAATTTGCTGTCAGACATGATCCTGTGGCATAATCAACTCTGTACATATGCCAAACTTCTCCCCCGCTCTTCTTGTCCCCGTGACATTTGGAGCCCACTGCAGACATATTTATTGGAGCACCCTACACTGATGAGGCCACGTCTTAAAGCCTTTTTCTGCATGTGCTTGCCAATGATTGCTCTGACCCTCCCTAGTGATACTTCTGCCGTACCATAACTGTTTTGATACATACTGGTGAAGACTCTAGTGCTCCAATTCGACTGTAGTCTGTAATGGCAAATATATGATGTCCTGATTGCTCCCTGACTTATTGTAGTTCCCCGGTAGTGTATAATGATCCACGCTGCTAAACTATATACATGTCTGTTGTCACTTATGTATTTTGATGTATCTGTGCTACATGCTCCCACTTGTTCTAGCTATATGTTCATTGCAGATATTGAACCTTGATTTTATGTTTATTGATGGAAAAAAGTTCAATAAATAAATTAATTAAAAAAAAAATGTTAGTCATAGTTAGGACCTACTTTCCATAGGAAATCCACAACATTCTATTTGCAATAACTTTAGCGCCGGTGGATGAATCTTTTGCGAATTTCTCCAAGAAAATGGCCTGCTCGGATCTGCTCCTTCCCTGAAAGTTTGGGGGTGATTCGTCAAGTGGGGACTGAGAAAAAATGGGGGTCCAAAAACGTGTTTTCCCCATGCAATTTTCCATAGGGACCTTTAGCCAGGGCTACAGCTGAACTGAATTACACCATATCTGGCAGAGAGGTAGAGTGTGGTTCGCAGATTGTACTTTTTGTTAAATGGTGTAAATCTGTTCAGTAGTTTCTGAGAAAATTACAAGTAAATTCATAGCAATATCTAAAAACAGATTTCTACACGAGGAGGGAGATCCGTTCAAGTACGAGTGCGAGCTGCATGCTGATTGGCTGTCAACTGTCTGTCAACAGTCAAAACCAGGAACTGTTGGCGGCCATCTTGTGCCTCAGTAGAACCGAGTTACAAGAAAACAGTAAAACAAAGTTGAGAAATAAGGAAAGGGGGCAGGGTAGAAATATTCTAACCCTCTAAGCTTGGTCAGGGGGTGGTTGTTTAGGCTCTTTTTTTCCTTTTTTTTTAGATGAAAAAATCGCGGCATACGCGTTCGGAAATCTGTACAATTACAAGCTGCATGCTGATTGGCTGTCAACACTCCAAACCAGGAAGTGTTGGCAGCCATTGTGTTTGTCGTGAGAACCAAGTCACAAGAAAACAGTAAAATAAAGTTGAGAAATAAGGAAAGGGGGCAATGTAGAAACATTCTGACCCTATAGGCTTGCTCAGGGGGTGGTACATGGATATTTAGGCTCAATTTTTATTTTTTTAAAAATAAAAAATTGAGGGGTACTTGTGTGGTACTCGTACGCGGTGGAAAACGTGAAAAAAACCTAGAAGTCCGTTTTATTCATTATGTCCCGGGGGGGGGTTAATAACGGGGGCAATTTTTTTCCATAAAGGGGGGCTTGTAAGGCGTCCCGAGCACTGGGGAACACCACTTCTCTGGTTTTATTTTGAAGTATGTGGGAGGTTACGATCCTCCTCCTCGCAGTCTCGGGGAGCGGCACCCCTCGGGCTTTTTAAAAAAATATATGTTTTGAGCTCTCCCTCCCTCTCTCCCCATACATGTTGCGAGGAACGCCCCTGGGGGCAGTAATATGTAAAATGACCTTCCAGCTCCGGGTACCTGCACTGTCTGGGTTTTTTTATTAATGTTGGGAGGGCGTAGCGTGGACCGCTTAGTGGAACCATTGATGGTCCTGGGGAGCACCATTTCCCAGGACCGGCTTGTGCGGTGTGCTGGGGTGCGTGCTCCCAGGACACTGCTGTTTGCTATGGTAGGGCAGTACCGTCGCCGCGACGCCGCTCCCAGTTTACCATATTAAACCGTTTTTTCTATTTGAAAGAGAAAGCAAGTTAATCTGCTCTCTCTTTGAAGTAGGAAAGCAGATTGGTAGGACGAGGGGAGCCGTCTGGGATCGTGGGGGCATTGGGGCTAAAAGAAAAAAAAACAGAGTTCTTTTTGAGAACCAGGGGGCATATTATCAAGGACCGGTGATAAAATTATCAACGTTTTATCAGCATGAAACTGCCGATAAACCGGCGATAATGGGCTTGATAATACGCCCTTGTTAATTCCCATAGAAGCCAATGTTCTGGTGTTAACATGGGCTTCTATGGGAAATAACAAGGCTGTATTATCAAGACCATTATTGCCGTTTTATCGGCAGTTTCATGCCGATAAAACGGCGATAATTTTACCACCGTCCTTGAAAATATGCCCCTAAGTTTACTGGTTAAAAAAAAGAGCTATATTTCTATGATAGTATGTAAAACTTTTCATTCTTTTTGTGCAGCAGTTGTACTCTGCACGCATCCTCAGCCTCGTTTCCAAGCCCACGTTTTTTTCTTTTTCTTCAAGTTCAACAAGCAAACCTTTCTTTATTTCGGGTATTAAATTTTCTGCTTTCTTTTCCCCGGTCGTGTGTGTCCTCCGCTGCTGTACTTTTGTAATATATTAATATTCATATTCTATCTATATTTATTTGAAGCGTAGTGCCGAGGCGCCAAATGTTGATTATGTACTCCGTCCACTGCCATCTTAGTGGTTTTTCACCATTATTTTAATTATATCTGTTACTTTTTTTTTATCGTCTTCCTATTTTCTCTGCGATCGATGAGATTTCCTGCCACAGACACCACGGTATTTGTGTTTGGTCTCAGATGTTATCAGACTTGGTCACACGTATACCTACGAACTAAATTGAAGCACGTAAGCCACAGCCATTAGAACACGTGTTCGTCAACAGAAAGATATTATTATGATTATGCCTTTATCATGCCTGGTAAATGTATACTAGTTGTAAAAGCATGCGTGGGAAAGGCATGCGTGCTAATGGTTTCGTGGTGACTATCACGGGTGCTTATGACTGCGTTGTAATGGCTGTTTCCTCCCAATGGACAGTGCAGCAATTGGGTCTGGGCGTCATGGCGCGCAAGGCAGTAGGCGGAGGGCAACGCAGCCCCTCATACAATATAGACATTTTTGTGGGGTCATTGTTTCCGTGGTTTGAGGGGCGTCATTGAGGCGCACACATTTAATTTTGTAGGGGGGTAGGTTTACACGGGAAAATGTTGCATGAGGTTTGTAAATGTGGTACACATTGTTTCGTATTATTTTGATTTCTTTTCTAAGTTGTAGTCTATCCAGAGGAAATATAACTCAGTACTTTTCAATCCTAGTCTTAAACATTTTACTATAGTATTTCAACATTATTTTTATTGTGGACCGTCATGCCCCCTCAACCCCCCACAAAATAAAAGAAGTATGTAGTTTTTTAAATTAACTTTTATTAAAACAATAACTGTAAACAGAACTTAATTATAACTATATTAGAAGCCCCAAAAAATGTCCGATTGGTAATCTCCAAAATAAAAAAGAAAATTAGAGTTTAGAATTATGTAGATGTTAGTAAATGAGCTGAAGCATTGCAAGTCAAGGTAACTCTACGGTTTTAGGTGTGCAGTGTGCCTGGTACAATTCACTTCTGTTATAGTGCCGCGTTCAAGTGGTGTCTATATGGAAGTGTCTACTGCGTTACTGACAGAAAAGTGGCACAACAGGATTGTAAAGATGCAGGCTTATTTCTAATGCATTGCAATGAAGGCTTTGTAGATCTAGGCCTCTGTGCTTACCGTTGTATAAAGACTGCGGCCAAACACTTCAGACAGTGGAATTCACAATTTCTTTTGAACAATTCTTCTACACGTCCAAGCAGACAGCAGTGTCTATAAGTTTAAGAGAGAAAGAGAAATGATGTCAGAGAGTGACAGAGAGAAAAGAATATTAAAACTGTCTCGCAGAGTCTGGAGTTGAGAATTTTTCATGAAAAGTCAGACGTATATTTACAAGCTCCTTGCGTCACTTTCCCCATGTTAAAAGTGACATAAAAGTAGCGTAATAAGCTTGTAGATCTGTTTGTCAGACTGTTGTAACCTATCTGTTGTCACTGCTTGGAGGAAATTATTCATTCTACACAGAGAAGCTGCTGCACACTACGCATTCTCTCCTTTCAGAAATAAAGGTAACACTACGGTTTTACGAGTGCAGTGTGCCTGGTACATTTCACTTGTTATAGTGTCGCGTTCAAGTGGTGTCTATATGGAAGTGCCAACTGCGTTACTGACGCAAAAGTGGCACAACATGATTGTAAAGATGTGGACTTATTTCTAAAGCATTGCAATGAAGGCTTTGTAGATCTAGGCGTCTGTGCTTAGCGTTGTATAAACACTGCGGCCAAATGCTTCGGCCAGTTGAATTCACAACTTTAGTTTGGCTGATCTTCTACACGTCCAACCAGACAGCAGTGTCTATAAGTTTAAGAGACAAAGAGTAATGATGTCACAGAGAGTGAGAGAGAGAAAGAGAGAGAAAACAACATTAAAACTGTCTCGCAGAGTTTGGAGTTGAGATTTTTTCATGAAAAGTCAGACGTAGATCTACAAGCTCCTTGCGTCACTTTCCCAATGTTAAAAGTGACAGAAGAGTGGCGTAACAAACTTGTAGATCTGTTTGTCAGACTGTTGTAACCTATCTATTCTCACTGCTCGGAGGTAATTATACATTTCTACACAGTGAAGGTGCTGCAGACTACCTAGTCTCTCCTTTCACAAATAATTTATTGTTGTTTCGGAAACAAAGGGGCATATTATCGAGGACCGGTGATAGAATTCTTGCTGTTTTATCGGCCGGAAACGGCTGATAAAATGGCGATAAGGGGCTTGATAATACGCCCTTGTTAATTTCCTTCGAAGCCTATGTTCTTGTGTTAACATGGTCTTGTATTGGAATTAACAAGGGTGTATTATCAAGCCCATTATCACCATTTTATCGGATGTTTTCTGCTGATAAAACGGCGATAATTTTAGCGCCGGTCCTTGATAATATGCCCCAAAATTCTTTGTCACCTAGTCCCATTGGGGTGATTAAAAGATGGGTCTCTACGTGTGGAAGAAGTCTTCACTGTAATCAAGACAGTTAACTACTTCAATTCAGATTAGGTTGTATACAGCAGAGTGGAGATAGTAGCATCCAAAACTTTAAAAAAGAAAGAGAAACGATGCAAGAGAAAGAGAAAAAAGGACATTAAAACGTGGGAGACACACACGACAGGCTGAAGGCACGGGCGCAACCACAGTCAAAATTTTCGGGGGGGTTTAAGTTCAAGGAAAAAGAAGAGCGAAGCTGCAGGCGCTGTAAGCGTGGTGGGGGAGACATCAATACCTCATTAACAAGCAAAATGACTTTAAAAGACTTGTGACGTACTCGGGTGCGACTGTGTGTGGGCGGAGGAAGGTATGTCATCCTAGCTGAAGCCGCGTTAGGCCAATGTGTGTTTTGCGCGCCTGCTGCCTACTATAGATTGTTTCCTTTTACAGATAACTTGTTGTTTTAGAAACAAGGTTCTTTGCTCACCTGGTTCTATTGCCATCGACCTTGTTAGATAATCCATAGTGAAGTAGATGTTATGATTTGTAATTGTTGCTATATTAATTTGGAGTTAGATAACATCGCGCTTTTATAGATGTTCATTGTCATATTTCTACGAACCAGGGAGCATATTATCAAGGACCGGTGATAAAATGATTGTCGTTTTATCGGCAGGAATTTGCCGATAAAACGGCGAGAATGGGCTTGATAATAAATCCTGGTTAATTCGCATAGAAGTTCATGTTTATCGGCAGTTTCCTGCCGATAAAACAGCGATAATTTTAACAGCGGTCTTTGATAATATGTCCCTGTATGTATTGTGAATATATTCCGGACATTTCAGCGATTATAAAAACATTACTGCTATTGGGAAAATAATTTAACAAGTAAATTAATACATTATACAGGAGTGCGTTTGTCTAAAATATTAAGTCGCATTTTTATATCTAGTCTTCTACAACCCTTTGACTCCTTCTGATGCGTACTCAAGTCTCACTGCTCACCTTTTGTGGAAACACACTTTCTTCGTGATGTATTCAGGATCTCCAACAAAAAAGTCTCATATAGGGTGCCGAGTCTTGATATCTGTATGGCTAACAACATACTCATGCTCCAATCATCATCGCAGGTTCTTCACCCGCTCAGTGCTTCGGACACCACTAACTCACTGACTAAAGAGGCCACGCATGTAGTAGTGGGCCCCTTGTTTGGTGCTTTGGGAACAACTCTACAATGGCGTACAACACGTGCGCTCAGTCTTTTTTATAGGTAGGGTCACGTGTGTAGTGACGAATGTTATGTTATGTTATGGTGGTGATTTATATAGCGCACGGCTACTCGGGCAGAGTGTCCCGGCGCTGTACAGATCTGTAGAGGGAGTAAGCATGGGCGGAAAATCCGTTACGCTCGCGGATTTTCGGTAAATTCGCAATCCGCGAAAGCTCGCGAATTTACCGAAAATCAGCAAATTCGCACGCAGCGGATTTTTTTTCTTGTTGATACAATTTTGCGGCAAGCCGTGTAAGTTCGCAATTGCGAACATTTAGGTGCGGCGGGCAGCAACAATCTGGCACTCGCAAAATTACAAAAATTGCAATTCTGCACAAGAAATCCACTAGCAAGCTGCATAGACCTTCTGAAAATGATGATTTTTATCAGAATAACTCCTCAGGTTGACATTTGCCTGCACTTTTTTGGATTTGAGGCCTTTTGACTTTCTTTGGATCACTTTTGGATTAGAAATCAACTTTCACAAGTAAGCTTGTTTGGGGCATTACAGTTGCTGTAATGCTGTTCTGCAGAAAAACGAGTTTTGCAAAAGTGAAAGCATTCAGCAGGTGCAAAAGTTCAAACTCATCATTAGTAAACATTCCCTGTAGTGCTTCCTGACTGGGGCCCCTCCAGAGTTCAGTTGCTAGTTGCAACAATTGTATGACCCTGCTCTGACCCTCACAGCAGGCTCATAGAATAGCTACAAGTAGGCCACAAAGGTCCTGGAAAAAAAAATTGCACTGCAACAGAAAGCAAATTACAGATAAGGAAGCAGGTGCCAGACTGGAATTTTAAAACAGTGACACATTAATAAATCAACCCCAAATTAATTCATGTCAGTTGAAGCAGGGCAGGTGTGCTTGCTTTTTCCCCCCATAATCTACAGTGATGATGAACCAGAGGGTGGCATTGATGTACCAGAGGGTGGCATGGGTGAAACAGAGGGTGGCAGGGGTGAAACAGAGGGTGCTGGGAACCTGTGATGATGAACCAGACGTAGAACCAACATAATCGCGACCGTTGCGAGCCGACATGTAAGTTCGCAATTGCGAACTGGTACAAAACCCTCGCGAACTGGCAGAAATCCTTGCGAAAACAACAACAAAAATCTGCAAATTCGCGAGAATTCGCGGATTTTGCGGATTGGGAGTTTGCAAATTCGCAAAATTTGCGAACGCCAGATTCGCAAAATTCGCCCATGCTTAAGAGGGAGTCAGAGCACACCAAAACACACTAAAGGCCAAAAAGCCAGGTCTTAAGGCTTTTCCTGAAAGACAGGAGATTGTCTGTTCTTCTCAGTGAAAGGGGGAGTTTATTCCAAAGCTGCGGAGCACGAGCCCTGTTAGAGCGACCTTCAATACGTGCATGCTTTACTGCTGGGACGACATCCAGGGCTTGTGTGGCCGAGCGTAGAGATCTAGAAGGATGATAGAACTGGACATGTTTCCTAAGATAGACTGCCCCAGTACCATGCAAGGATTTGAAAGTCATGGTCAAAGTCTTGAAGATGATACGCTTCCTCACCGGGAGCCAGTGGAGTGAATCAAGGAGGGTCGAGGTATGGGACCTGCGGCTCAGGCCAAAAATGGCCCCCGCGGCAGAGTTCTGTACAGTCTGTAGGCAAGCCAGGAGGTACTCTGGGAGCCCTAAATAGAGCACATTGGCGTAATCGAGCCGGGATCCAATCATTACTTGCACAGTAATTCTCTTATGACAGTGCGACAAAAGTGGAAGAAATTTCATGAGCGTGCGTAGTAGACCAAAACATTGGCCGACTAAAGTAAGGATCTGAGGTTTAAAAGTAAGACCATTGTCAATTTTGACACCCAGATTCTTGGCGACCACAGTAGGGGACGAAGGAGGAACCGCAGTAGGGGACGTGTTGGATGGGTGTGGTGTGGGTGTATACCAGCCATGAGGGAGTGTGTGTGTCGATCTGACAACTAGAGCTGCAACTAAGAAATCACTACAATGGAAATGTAGGCCATATACTGATGTGTTTTGCTGGTAGTGTAAGAGTGGCTTTCTTTTTTCTATGTGACGTTACGACAGCCGCGGCCCGTGGAGGGAGTTGCGGTGGGACAGGCAGGTTGGGCGGGGGAGGGGCAGGGTGGGAAGTGATAAACAACGGAATCTGGATGATTGCAGGTAAGTAAACAATTCAATTAATAAAATTAATTTCGTAGCGCGCCATACGATGCAGGGCATGGAACGAAATTCATTCGCCAAGCAAACCTCTCCTGATTTTAGGTATTAAATTTGCCGCTTTCTTTTCCCGGGTCTTGTGTGTCATCCGGTGCTATACTTTTGTGATATATTAATAAACATATTGTATATTTATTTGAAATGTAGTGTCGAGGCACCAAACGTTGATTACATACTCCGTTCAACTGCCATTTTAGTAGTTTTCAACCATTATTTTTATAATACCTGTTACTTTCATTTTACCCTGAGCATACTTTCTCTGTGATCGATGAGATTTGCTGCCACAGACACCACGGTGTTTGTCCTTGGCCTCCGATCTTATCAGACTTGGTCACACGTATCCCTAGAAACTAATTTGAAGGACGTAAGCCACAGCCATTCCAACGCGTGTTCGTCAACAAAAAAAAATTATTAAGATTATGCGTTTATCATGCGTGGTAAATGCATACTAGTTGTAAAAGTATATGTGTGGTAAAGCGATATGCGTGCTAATGGTTTTGTGGTGACGATCACGCGTGCTTATGAACCGGGTCTGGGTGTGGTGGAGTCTAGGGCAGCAGGAAGAGGGCCATGCATCTCCACTCATACAACATAGAAGTATTATAGGATTTTTAAAAGTAAAAAAAAATGATTTCATAATTATCCTAGATTAAGTCTTTTGTTAGTAATATGTTCATTAAATACATGAATATATGTTTTTAAACAATTAAAAACATTTGCGTGTTTCGAGTACGGGGCGCCGTACATGACGTCAAACGGAAGCTTTGATGCGACGCGTAACATCAAAGCGTATTCGTAGCGCATGCTGAGAATGATTAGCAGTACAAACTATGGTGCGATCACTCTCTCACTTTCAAATCAGAGCAGGGGCGCGCTATGAGAATGGTTGGAAGTGGTCACTCATTGGAGATCCAATTCAGGTGTGTGGCTTATCCACAGTATCATAACGTTATTTTTTAACCTGTTTAAGTTTGAGGTTTGCATGAAATACTATGCTATAGGCTGTAGGATGTTTCAGCAGTGCTTATGTCCATGAAGCTTGATTATTATCATTTATATATAGGTGCCCGAGGGAGGGAAAAGAAGTCTATCTGAATGGCGAGGATTTCACAATAGTACCAGTTCACTCCTTAATTTGTAGACACATAGAATTGCATGGCTCTTGTAAACAAGATGCACCTAATTTGGACTGAGTTTTGAAAGGTAGTCCGACACCTATTATCATAACAACGTTTAGTTTACTGGAAACGGGAATTATTTACTTTGAAATAATGGAGATTGTTGTGCAATGTTAGCAGGCATCGCTTCATGATTATGGTAACTGAGCGTGTGGTTTGATTAAAAATAAGTTGTGTTAACTCCTCTGCATGGGAAGCTGGATTTTCCATCTGGCTGTCGATTTCGAACTTGAAAGCAGAGTCAAGCAAATGAGTCGTATAAGAGCGCTATTGTCTCAAAATTGTCGCTGTTATATCTGCTACAGACACATTTGTCCTTCATGAAGCAAACACCCGCACAGAGGTGCATGATTTATTAAATACAGACGTGTTCCTGAATTTTGGGGAGTTAATTTAGAGTATCTTTAATGTGTCCTTGACTACGGGGTTACCTTACATTTTTAAAGTTAGAAGCAGTGGCCTTGTGACTTCTGTAAAAAGTATATTTGGTGTCTTTTCGGGATTTTGTCATTCGATTTTTTCCAGCATCTTTGGTGGATTGCGCTTAATACTCGCATTAGTTGCCGGTATGCTTTTATTAATTTGTTTACATAAATATGGATGGACATCCTGTAGCAGACAACAATATGTCCCGGCTGATGATGGTTCGCAACCAAATGATTAGTTATTACGGAGCGTTGCCTCTGGCTACATTGAGTGCAGTTTATGGATTATCATTTCGATTTTCCTTTTTCACATGCGTTCAACCTGTCTTCCATTGCCTGAGCTGCGATTTCCACTGGGCCCTGGATTTGTGTCTCAGTAGTACGGTGTCTCCCAATGCCGATTATGATTAGCTGATGAGCCCCTTAGCTGCTCATGAATTGCTCTGTTCTGGGGGCAGGATTATGGCATTAGCAGCGATACATGGAATTATGCGACGTTGGAATGTTTTTGCAGCGGCGCATGACTTCTGAGCATGTAGTTACATTGAAGATGACCCGAGTTTTCCTCTGATGGTGATAGAGGCTCCGGTTGTTGAGGAACATGTATGTTCATTCCCACTATTGAATTGGATGGCTGAAATGTTTTCAGATGAGAACAACGACTTCCTGTTGAAGGCTGTTGCTACATACTGTGCTTACACGCTGTTGGATTAAGACTCTTTGATTTTGCCACGTATTCTTTATTATTTAGCTACTGCTTTCTATCAAAGAGCGAATAATTTGTTTGGGGAAATGTGAACTTGACTCTGCTTTTTAGGCTTGGATCTGCGTTCCTAATTCGCTCACGTTTATATCACGTGCTTAGATCAAGGAAGGGTGACGTAGGGTTGAGCCTTGCAGTCACATCCTGTTAAGTTAGCATGGGTTTATTAGAAGCTTACACGCTATTTTTGCTTTCCTGCCCTGCTTTGCACACAACACCTACTTGTGATATTGTTTAGAGAACGCTGAGTATTTTGGTTTATATGAGAATAATTTGGTGTGCTAGATTTTTAAACTGACTCGCTAGTTTTGTGTGTATAGTGAGAGGATGGAACATCAAGGTTATCTTGAATACTGTGTCTGTCATTCAGAATGATCCTCGCACGTTCGAGCCATAACACATATGCAGCTGTGGCAACCTCTGATACTTACACGTTTCATAATGCAGTGTGGAGGTAAAGTTACACACAGTTGGAGAACATTCGTGTCTTGACAGTTTGTGGAGCACTGAATGTGATCCACTACTGCTGACTACCAGAGGTGTGAGTCTGCTCATGTAATCCTATGAGACTTTCTGTAGTTATAAACTAATCTGCTAGGTAGGGAGGGTGAAAAGTAGGTATATTTTAAATTTGTTTACCTTTTACATTATAGGATGCTTTTTCCGTTTGTATTTGATAGAATAGTAACAATGCTGACAACCTTGGTTCTGATAATATGTTTGGTTGTATTATCTAAGGTACTGTGCATGAGATTATGGCGTTAGAAATGAACATTTCAAAGTTGCATGTGTCTTTATTTACATCTTGTTTTGGACTGGTGTAAGACTATAATGAAAGATAATGAAAGAGTGCTCTTGTTATCCACTTTACTTCATGTAATTTAAGTTGCATGTTCTGGGTTGACTAGTCATTGGTGTTTTTGCTCTAGGGCGAAAAACCAATGAGTCACTGATTGCTAGTCTGTGTAGTAAGGTGGGTTTTGGTACACCGTAATTCACTGAGGTCCTAAGTCTTTATGCATAGTTCTGTGTATGAGCAGAATTCCTGGAACAGTAGTGTCAACAAAAAGGCTCGATAAAGGGCTTGCACTTCGAATATGAATATAAAATAGAAGAATAGTTGATAATCACAGCTAAGGAATGCAGCAATTAGATGTGTGTCTGTGTGGATGATGTGTAGATTGAGTGGACAATGAAAAACTTGAAAAATAAGAAAGGTTGGAGAGACGCAAACTACCCACTGCATTGTCAGTGAAGTGGATCTTTGAATTTCCAGGTCATTACACAGATAGGGTGTTGGATTCCGCAGTGGGAGCAAGAGAAATTAGTACCACATCTAAGGAAGAAAGCTAGTGCATAAAGTACACACAGTTCAGTTACAAGCTTGTGGGAAAAATTATTTAAAAGTGGCGCAAGGGGCTTGTAAACCTGTCCCAGTGTGTGGTAGAAAAAACGCAAGAAAGGTGTGCAAATTACCCACTGCTATTCATTGGTAGTAGTTATCAAGAAGGCTGAATAAATGGCCTGCACTTTGAATTTGAATTAAAGAAGAATAATTGATAAGCTCAGCTAAGAATGGTAGCAAGTAGGTGTGTGTATTTGTGGTTGTTGCGTTGATTGAGCGGAAGATGACTAAGGTGAAAAAATAGAGAGGTTGCAGAGATGCAAAGTTTCCATGTCTTGGTAAAGATAGTGGGTGTTTCGTTTTCCAGTGCATATATATATTCAGAACACATACAAACAGTGAGTTACTCATTCATGCATGTATGCGCTTAGTAATACTCCCCACCAAGCCATACTGACACTCATACTGACACTCAAAAAGCCAACTAATAACTCATATAGACACTCATTGTAGCTACTCACCAACCCATGCAGCCAATTATAGACAAAGTGAGACACTGATACAGATATTTACATATTTAAACATTACTCGCTAATACATGTATTCACTAAGATACACTTAATAAGGCAGTTATGCAATCATTTTCACAAAAAAAACATCCATTGAGACATTTATTTATCTATTTATTCTTCCATCGAACTTGTGATACACATATAGAAAACATATTTAAATGTCAGAAAAAAACATTCACTGGATGATGTCATCAGTGATGTCATTTGAGATGTCATGAGTGATGTCATGAGTGATGTCACTGACCATGTCATGAGTGATGTTATATGTGACGTCATCAGCAGTTCATTGTGGGCACGCAAGTTATAGTTAGCTGAACTAACTATAACGGGGGAATTTCAAAGGTTTTGTATGAGTGAAATGTCCAGCTAACTATCACATATATGAAACCTATGTTTTTTTCAGTGAATTTCCAAGGTTTTTTAAATGCTAATTCCTAACTATAACGTGTGTGAAACCTCTGTTTTTTTCAGTGAATATATATATATACATATATGTCCATTGTCTATGACTATGGTTTGTGGGTATATGAGTGGCGAAGGTGATGATCATGTATATTTCCCAAACAACAACTATGGAGGAGCCTTGAACACCATGATGGCAAAGTATGATCTTGAATTGTTGCAGTGTGCCCATGATATCGATGGTAGGGTAATGCCAACTTTTAAAGGCAGGAACACAACATCTGTTGTAGATCATGTGCTGATCTCTACAGGTATTGCTCATCTATGCTTCACACCAAGGATTGCCCAGCTAGCACTTAGCGACCACAATTGTATTATAATGATGATACAGGTATGGGGCAACAAAACCTTATCATTACTAGATACCATTGCTAATATTACCCCGATTAGACCAAATGGAACGCGAATCAAATGGGAGGGGGTCGATCCGATGAAAGTACTACACCACAATGTTGTTAAATGTGGAGCAGAGATTTTCTACTGCCTTCAAGAGGATGTTAATGCACCCTTGTTGCTATTTAAATTTGATAAAATAGCCTTAGCCTTTCCGAGGCCAACCTGCATAATGTATGATTGAGAAAGGCTCACCCACAGGTCCAGCTCCTCCATAAAAGAGGCAAAAGAGTATAGGAGAAGTTGTAAGTCCCTTGCAGTCCTCGCCAGGAGGACTGCATCGTCAGCATATATCAGGACTGGCAGGCCACGCTTGCCTACCTGGGGACTTTCAGCTTTGATTACTAGAAGGGCCTTTCCTAGGAAGTTGATATATAAATTGAAAAGGAAGGGTGCAAGAGTGCACCCCTAACACATCTCCCTCCTGATGTTAAACTGATGGGACACTTTTAGGTCCTTAGAATGGCGAACAAACGCCCTAGAATTTTGATGGAGGTCCCTCAAGAACCAAATGATATTTTTATCAATGCCAATTGATAACATCAATTGCTGTAACTTGGACCTGTTCACACAGTCAAAGGCTGAGAACAGTCCATGAAGGCTAAATATATCAGGCATGAACGAGCCACAGTATACTTATTATGAACAAGATATAAGGTCAAACACTGCTCCACAGTAGACCGGCCAGAGCGGAAACCAAATTGTATTTTAGATAAGAACAGGTTGTCCAAGTTACCCACCTGTTAAGAATTATACAACCCACCACCTTCACCACAGAATCTAAGAGAGAAATGGGCCTGTTACATGCAGTACTGTCCCCGTTGCCCTTTTTAAACACTGGCACAATGGTCGATAAAGCTCAGGAATCTGGGCAGCGACCCGCACAGCAGCATTAATAACAGCTGTAAGGACAGGCACCCAAAAGACTATATGGGCAATATAAAGGTCAGGAGGAATCCCATCTGACCCTGGGTCTTTTAGTTTGGTTAAACCTAATATTCCAGCTCTTACTTCTTGAGTGTCAAATACGATATCCGCCTTACCTTCCACGCTTTCCTGCCCTTCAGATTGCGTGGATTCAGGTTGAAAAATACCCTCAAAGTGCTGGACCCAATCATACTCCGTTATATGGGCGTCCAGTGACTTGAGGGCCCAAACCTTAGAGCTATTGCGCAGTGCGCTTGCCTCCACTAGATTAAACCAGGCCTCCTCCTTCAGCGAGGATTTAGGATTTGCTAGTGCGGCCTTATATGCTCTGCGCAGTCCTCTTACTGCCACCACATCTCAGGGCTTGTTGCTTAAGGCCTGTCTCAGCTTCCTAGAAGCCTGGGAGCAGACTGAATCAAACCATCTTGGGCCTACTGGCTTACGGCCCAGTAGAAACAGTTATCAACTTCTCTTATCTGGGAATAAACTTCTCAGGAAATGGAAATTGGATGCATGAAATAACCAACAGCAATCGAAGATGTCAAAGAGCATACATCCGGTCTTTCGATTTGCTTCAAAACTGGGAGATCGAAGCATAAAAGATATGACAGATATATATTTAGAAGGCTAGGTGCGTCACAGTTGCTTTGTATGACGCAGGTGTGTGGGGCAACAATTGTTGTCAGATTTTGCTACAAGAAGAGAACTCTTTATTAAAACGTCTTCTATTTTTATTTCCCTCTGCCTCCACAGAGATAATGCACCAAGAAGTAGGCATAAATTATTTATCTGATTTGATTGCCATGCAACCAGTATGCTCTGGAGATCTATTTGGGTCAACTAAATTCACCCAAACAATTATCAAGGAATGGTTACAATTGGATAATAGCCTGCGTATTCGTTGGATAAAAAACATTGTTGATCTATATAATGTATTATTTAAGATCAAGATCTATGAAAACCCCGACAACGTATTAACTTTAGCTAAACAAGAGATAAAGGATACTTTTTTGGCCCATAAAAGTAAGATTTGCATGAGGGGCATAGAGAAGCAAACCACATTTATATTTTACAAAGCAATAAAGCTCAATAGTGGTTTCCAAGAATATTTGTCCACAGTCACTAAGCCTTCACATTGGTTTGTCTTAACAAGATTGAGACTAGGAATTGTACATCATCTGGTTGCTTACCCGGCCAACGTGCACATGCCACTGCGATGAGCGATCCAAACATAGTACTATGCACTTTGTTATTATATCATTTTTATTTGCATTGTATATGTTGTTTCTTAAAGCCACTTTTTAAAAATATATAATATTAATACAACCCATGCTGCTATGAAACTACTTGTCACTTTAAATGACCCAGTGATATGTTTAAATGTTGCGCTGTACATCCAAAAAGCAATTGATGTGAAAAAAACGCTGCCTCTAATAAATGAGCCTATGTGTAATCAACTGGATCATTTATGCTGATTGTTGTTTCTTTCCTTCTAATGTATATTTTTCTTAACTGTATTCGCTTTTCTGGTTGCTGTACATACCGAGTCTATGGTGGATATATTCCTAAAGGTCGGCTTGGAGATCCATGAGGGTGCGGCTGATTTTTTTTATAACATGAGTGGACTGTAGCTTAAAGAGTTTAAGAAGGGAGATCTCCCGCCTGACTTCTTCCCATTGCTGGATGCAACTGGGAGGTTATCCAAACCTCTTGTATTAAAATCTCCGGCAATGATCACATTATGGTGCTCAAATTTAATGAGTATGTCTTCCAGGATGCTGATAAACAATTTCATGGCCAGTTGCATTTGACATTTTGTTGGGTTAATATAGAAATTAATTAGTAACAGCTAATGGGGCTGTTGCCCCTTTCCCAGCCCCTCAATTGTCATGACTTGGAGGTCAGGTGTTTCTACTTTTATGGCTGTGGTTTTAAGTTTACAAGCGTGATTTAGAAAAATGGATAGGCCTCCTGACTGGTATCCGAAGATGGTCTTTTTGGTCGCTGTGGCAGACATAAAAGCAAACAAGGATGACGTGCATGATAAGCTAACCGATTTGGAAATTGCTTACGCCGGAATAATTTGCGTATACTTGGTGTACCTGAAGGACTTAAGGGGCAAGATGTTCAAAAATTTTTAATTGAGTTATTTGAGGAAGCATTCCCCGAGTTGAAAGAATGAAAATAGACACAAGAAATTCAATTGGCGCACAGGTTTCCGTTTTGGCAACGGCCTCCAAGGAATGTGCAACCGATACAGCAGCCGCGGGCTATTTTAATCTCTCTTAATAACTTTCTGGCTCAGCAGGCATTGTACGATCTGGCCAAGCCGGATAAAAAGAGAGCAGGGAAGGGGACCCAATTCTTGTAAGACCCGACTATTGCCACTCTACAGTAGAAAAAAGATGGCAGCTTCGACAGCTGATTACTCCTTTCCAATTAAAGGTTGCTCAAGTGTTTCTATTGCAGCCAGCGACCTTAAAGACTATCAATAAGGGCCAGACTCACTTCTTCACCTCTGAAATTTTAGCTAAAGAATATCTTCAATCTGTATAATGTGGATCATCATTTTGGCCGTATTGGTAAAAACTGTGTTAACATGTGTACTTGCTCAGAAAAATACAAAATGGTTGTAATTCATAATATTCTGGGTCTACTCATCATTTTTCTTTTTCTTAGTTGTATTTTGAATAAGGATCCGGGAGGGGCGAGCATTAAGTGGGCTACTCACCGGGCATCACAAGGGCGATCGGCCCTAAGTCTTCTATGTTTGGGGAGGGTTTTGGGGGGTAGTGGGGTGTTCAGGCATGGCGGTGGGGGGGACGAGGGTCACTTGGGGAGTGTGGGGTGGGGAGAAGACTTATTAAAGCGGGAAAATTCAGTACATATTTTGTGTTGTAGGAATGGTAGGATATATTTATATTCATTGATGGCTACGAGATTTCCATATTATAATGGCAGATAGGAGGTACGTTTAATGTCTGTGGGCTGAATAATGTCCTTAAGCAGGAACGAGTTATAGCTGGTTAATTCTGATTCATCAGGCAAAGCTAAAGATATACGCAAGATATCACCTTTTCAATAGAAACTCAGACTAGCCTTTAAAGGCAGATTCCACTATTGCCAACTGGTCAATATTTATCTTTATGCCAAATGTTGCTAAGAAATGCATTCAACTATGCATCCCTATGACTGATGCTGCATCTGCTACATCTAATTGAAATGTTCACTCTTGTCTTGCCACTGTGATCTCCAGAAAAGACAACCATAATTGTGTGTAAGTGAGTCGTGTTGCCAAAACTATAACTAAACTACTAACTATGCTGCTATCCTCACCATTGGACTGATATACATCAATCACATCACATTAGCTAAAATGATGATACTTCATTAGCTCTCAATAAGGCTCTTCATGGTCAAGCCCCATCACATCTACCAAACGTAAGCTGCCTAACCAACTGACCAGAAGCATTAGACCAGCTACCAAAAAAACATGCTGCCATTCGCTCGGCAAGATACATATGCTTTCAAGGTACATTACTGAAGTCTCAAGGATTTGTCCTTTTAAATTTGCTTCTTCCATCCCTCTGCTCTTATGGCAACATTATCAATTTCAGAAAATCACTGAAGACACATCTCTTCCAAGAGGTCTTTTGCCAGCCCTCGTTCCAAAACTCAGACTCTGTTTCCTTTGTCTCTATGACCCTCCTGTGTAATTGTTGTTTACACTTTGACCCTTCATTCATGTCATCACCCTAAGGGTGATTTAAAGTAAAAAATTGCCCCAGCGTGTGTGCATACATATATATATAAATATATACATGTATTTATATATATATATATATATATATATATTCCAAGGAAGTTCTTTGGCGCTAAGCTGATCTGGCCCCTTGCAGCGGCGGGCTTCGGACGGGATCGCCAATCCCACAATACTCCAACTTTTCGTCCACAGGTTGAAAGAACGATGTCCAAGCCTCAATTGTATGCAAAATGGATTTTAATTCACATCCCACTCGGCGCGTTTCGGGAAAGCCTTCCCTTTGTCGTGACAAAGGGAAGGCTTTCCCGAAACGCGTCGAGTGGGATGTGAATTAAAATCCATTTTGCATACAATTGAGGCTTGGACATCGTTCTTTCAACCTGTGGACGAAAAGTTGGAATATATATATATATATATATATATATATATATATATATATATATTTAAACGGACTCCTGGCAGTATAAATGCTAATAAATCAATAATCAATCAATAAATCAGCAAGACACCAGAGCCGGGGCCCAAATGTTCGTTCAAGGTGCAGATATTTTATTGGCACACGGAAAACCCAACGCGTTTCAAAGCTTTCGCCTCTTGCTCACGGGTAAAGTGCAACAGTGGCCATTCCATATTTAAAGTGATACAAACATTTAGAAATGTGCACGTGACCATCAATGGACATTGAAGAGATACTTTGTAACAAACAAGGTTTTTCAGTATCGTTTTTAACTGGTTACACAGCATAATACAAGTAAAATTGTTTTTGGGAAAGTAAATGAAAAATGAAAACGTTATTTTCAAAGTTCAAAGCAATATACATGAACACCATGTCATGGATTAGCATTCTTTGTCAACATGTAAACATTCCCTGTTTGTGAATTAAATCATTTTGATTGTTCAGGAAAAACAAACTATGCACTTCCTGATTAATAACTGCATCAAAAAAGCGGTATCAAGCCCCAGTGGGCAAATTAATTCATATCAGTTCGCCACTTTGGGAGGTGGCGATCCCGCCGGGAGCCTGCTGAGGAAAGAGGCGAGAGTTACGCTAATCGAGTGTGTGTTCATATATATACATTTATACTGACGAAACCTACGGGCGAAACGCGTCTGTTGTGGGGGTAGGGGCTTGAATTAAATAACTTTTGGAAATCGATGGCATGGTGTGCTGGTCTTCTGTCTAGCCTGACTGGAGTGGACTGTTTTTTGAATATATATATACATATATATATATATATGTTTGGACCATGCTACTAACCCTATAAGTGTCTGTTCGAAGTGTGGCATGCAGTGCAGCAGACTCACATGCTGCGCACCATCCACACTCCAACTACCCAGCATTGGGCTCAGCCAATCAATCAATCAATCAGAGTACTTGTAAAGCGCACTACTTACCCGTGAGGGTCCCAAGACGCTGAGAGGAGAAGGGGGTGTTGCTACTGCTTAAAGAGCCAGGTCTTGAGGAGCCTTCTGAAGGCAAGCAGGTCTTGGGTCTGCCGTATGTGGGTAGGGAGGGTGTTTCAGGTCTTGGCGGCGAGGTAGGAGAAGGATCTGCTACAGGAGGTTTTTCATTGGATGCAGGGGACAGCGGCGAGGGCAAGACTGGCGCAGCGAGTGTGGAAGCTGAGTCTGCAGTTCAGGTAGGCTGGTCCGGCGTTGTGGAGTGCTTTGTGTGCATGGGTGAGGAGCTTGAAGGTGATCCTCTTGTTGATGGGGAGCCAGTGTAGGTCTCTCAGGTGGGGGGTGATGTGGCTGCGGCGGGGGACATTGACTATTAGTCGGACGGAGGCATTTTGGATGCATTGTAGTCGTCGCAGGTGTTTAGCTGGGATTCCTCCGTAGAGTGTGTTGCCGTAGTCCAGTCTGCTGCTGACGAGGGCCTGTGTCACTGTTCTTCTTGTTTCGGTCGGCGGAGCATGCGGAGGGTGTTGTAGCAGGAGGAGGAGATGGCAATGACCTGCTTAGACGTGGAGAGGGAGGAGTCGAGGATGAATCCTAGATTGCCTGCATGGTCAGTGGGTGTTGGTGCTGTTCCCAGTGTGGTCGGCCACCAGGAGTCGTCCCAGGCTGAGGGGTGGGTCCGAGGATGAGTACCTCCGTCTTGTCCAAGTTCAGCTTCAGACGGCTGCTCCTCATCCAGTCGGCGATGGCCTTTATTCCCTCGTGGAGGTTGGTTTTGGCAGTGCGTGTGTCTTTAGTGAGGGAGAGGATGAGCTGGGTGTCATCAGCGGAGGAGATGATGTTGAGGTTCTGATGGTGGGCTACTTGTGCGAGGGGGCCATGTAGACATTGAACAGCATTGGGCTGCGGGATGAGCCCTGGGGGACGCCGCAGATGATGACGGTGGCTTCGGATTGGAAGGGTGGGAGGCGGACGCTGTGGGTTCTGCCGGAGAGGAAGGACGTGGTCCAGTCAAGAGCCTTCCCTTGGATTCCAGCTTCTAGGAAGCATGTCTTTAGAGTGCGATGGCAGACCGTGTCGAAGGTGGCTGACAGATTCAGGAGGATAAGGGCTGATGTTTCGCTGTGTTCTAGTTGGCGCCTGATGTCATCTGAGGGGGCGATGAGGGCTGTCTCGTGCTGTGGTTTCATCTGAATCCGTACTGGGACGGGTGCAAGATGTTGTCTTCCAGTTGGCGGGCCAGTTGCATGTTGACAATTTTCTCTATGACCTTTGCTGGGAACCGGAGCAGGGAGATGGGCCGGAATTTCTTGAGGTCCTTGGGGTTTGCTTTAGGCTTCTTGAGGAGGGCGTTGATTTTGGCGTGCTTCCAGCTTTCCGGGAATGTCGATGTTTCGAAAGAGATGTGGATGACCTTCCATAGTTGGGGTGCGATGGCTGTGTCTGCTTTGTTGAATTCATGGTGTGGGCACGGGTCAGACGGAGATCCTGAGGGGATGGAGTTCATGACCTTGCGTGTCTCTTCGTCGTTGATGTTGGACCAGGAGGTCAGGCAGTTGGCGCTGGTGGTGTTCACAGGGGAGGTGAAGTCTGGCGTAGTCGGGCGGTCATGGTGTTGAAGCTGTCGTAAATATCTGCGATCTTGCGGTGGAAGAAGATGGCTAGTGAGTCGCACAGTTCTTGTGAGGGTGGGATGTCGTGTGCGCTGGGGTTGGAGAGTTCCTTTACGATGCTGAAGAGCTCTTTGCTGTCGTGTGCGTTGTAATCCAAGGGGTCTTTGAAGGAGGATCTATTGGCTAATCTGATGAGGTGATGGTGTCTGCGGGTGGTGTCCTTGTGGGCTGCGTGGCTGTCCGGTGTGGGTTTGTGGAGCCATGTCTTCTCCAGTTTCCGGCATGCGCATTTAGAGGTCTGGAGCTCGTCGGTGAACCAGGTGGCTCTCTTATTGGTGTGGCTGTTGGAGGGTTTCTTGAGTGGGGCGAGGGTGTTGGCGCAGTCATTGATACACTGTCTGAGGTTTTGGGCTGCGGCTTCTGGGTTGGTGGGGTCGGTGGGTGGGTTCTTGGCGAGGGAGGTGATCAGCTGGTCTTCTGTGACTTTGCCGGCGGCGTGGTTCGGTGCAGTGACGAGTTGTCTGAGGCCAAGGTTGGCGAGGTTGTCGATCAGGGTGGTAGAGTTGGTGTCGTTGTTGTTCTTGACGTGGAAGTTCAGGTCCCTGAGGAGGATGTAGTCTGTGGAGGTGAGTGCGTGGTTGCTGGGGAGGCCGGCGATGGAGTTGATGAACTGAGCCCTGGGTCCGGGGGGTCAGTAAATGAGTTCCTCTCAGGGTGGTGTTGGGGTCGGTGTGGATCCGGAAGTGCAGGTGTTCGGCAGTGTTGAGGGTGTCGTCTGCATTCACCGATTCCGTTAGGCGCGATCCCTGTGGGTGATCTTGTAGCCGTCCGGGATAGCTATGGCAATGTCGGGCACTGAGGAGTCGTTCCACCAGGTCTCAGTCAGGAAGGCCACGTCTGGGGCGGAGGTGTCAAGCAGATCCCAGAGCTCGACGGCGTGTTTGCGTGCGGAGTGGGTGTTGAGGAGTATGCAGCGGAGGTGGTAGGGTCCAGACCTTGGACGTTTGGTGGTTCTGTCGCAGGTGAAGCTGCAGGTGTGGCAGGAGAAGGGTCCGTGGGTACGTTTTGGGGTGGCCTGGAAGCAGGTGTGGTTTCGGCTGATGTTGAGTGCATGGAGGATGCTGGCGTCGTAGTGGATTCTGGTGTTGTGGCGTTCGCAGGGTTCTGGTGCTGGGTGCGGTCCAGGCACGGACGGGCGCAGACGGGCTTGCCTTAGGCGCACCTTTGGTGCGCGGCTGCTTCTCCGCCTGCATATGAGGTGGCTTGGGAGGGAGGAGCAGCTGGGAGGCGGGTGCGGGGAGGTGAATGGGTGTGCAGGGGGGGCGGGACGCAGAGAAGCAGCGGCGGGAAAAGGCCGGATCTGGAGCCGTGGGGGGGCAGGGGGAACTGGTCAAGGTGAGGGGAAAATCCAGGAAACAAGGAGGCAGCAGGGAGGCAGGAACCAGGCAGTCAGGTGACGAGCAGCAGCGTGGGGGTGACCTGCCTGCGAGCAGGGTCAAAGGTCACAAAAAAGCACAGAAAGGTCACAAAAACCGGGGGAAACGAGTGGCACAGAGGCAGAAAGGTCACAACAAAGGGCAGAAAGGTCACAAAAAACGGGTGGAAACGAGTGGCACACAGGCAGAAAGGTCACAAAAGATGGGCGAAACGAGTGGCACAGGAGGCAGAAAGGTCACAAGAAAGGGCAGAAAAGATCACAAAAAAACAGGGGGAAACAAGTGACACAGAGGCAGAAAAGTCACAAGAAAGGGCAGAAAGGTCACAAAAAACGGAAGGAAACGAGTGGCACAGAGGCAGAAAGGTCACACGAAAGGGCAAAAAGGTCACAAAAGATGGGGGGAAAATAGTGGCACAGGAGGCAGAAAGCTCACATGAAAGGGGGCAAAGAGGTCACAGAAATGCAGGGGCAGCTAAGCAACAGAAGGCACGTGGGCCGCGAGGGGAGCAGAAGGAAAAACCGGGCAGAGAGACAAGTTGGCAGCGAGGGAGAGAACGGGCACAGGTGGTGCTGTGCGGAAGGGGAGCGACCTACCTGAAAGGTTCAAGGGTCGCTCCATTCATCTACGTACCTTGATGATATCTACATTCCACGGTATGTATATGTGGAGTTAGGTATAGGTACAGAACAAGCTTATCTTTCGATATTTTGGCCCTCAATGGTCCTAAATAATCCATACCTACACCTAGTATTTTGAGAGTTTTTACATCCGATTCATTTGTTTAGTCAGACAAGAAGAAATTGTTGTGTGGTTAAAAGCTTCCTACAGCTCTTGAATTAGCTCAAATCATCTTGGATTACATAAGCAAAGTCAGATTCACACAACAGAGTATGAGTGATATGAACGATTACAACACGTAGTAAGGATGAAGTAGTACAAATGTGTTCTTTTGTGTTGTTTTATTGGGAATCAATAGTTAGAACATGAGACCAGCCGACACGTGTTTCGTCAAAAAAGGGTGATGACCCTTGACTCTTCAGGGGTGTAGACGGGTTGTGAAGGGAGGGGTCGGTGGACCGGTGATAATTCCAACCCGGTCCTAGTCGGGTTTAGTAACAGCAATGACATCGCACTAAGAGGTGCATGTGGAGTATGTGGACCAATTTTGTATGGAAAAATCCCAAGCTGCGCAGGCGGCGTGTATTGCCGTTTCTGTAAGCAGCGGTATTTGGCGCACTTAGAAAGTGGCCGATGAGGTTATTCACGGAAATGGTATTCCCCGGGCAATACACGCCACCTGCGCAGCTTGGGAATTATCACCGGCCCCCCGACCCCTCCCTTCACGACCCGTCTACAGCCCTGAAGAGTGAAGGGTCATCACCCTTTTTTGACGAAACACATGTTGGCTGGTCTCATGTTCTTACTATTGATTCCCAATAAAACGACACAAAAGAACACATTTGTACAACTTCATCCTTACTACGTGTTTGTGATCAATCATATCACTCAGACTCTGTTGTGTGCATCGGACTTTGCTTATATTGACCACAAGGGAGAATTCTTCCACCTTTGTTTTCAGAGTTTAGAGTTTTCTCTGATCCAGCTGCACCAACCACAATCAAACATTTCTTTTGACCCAACAACTACCTGTTGTGCGCCAACTCAATTCTGAATACTCACATACCCCTCGCAGGACTTCAAATCTTGGATTACACCTTAAAGCCCCATGACTACCACAAACTATAGTGACTGATCGAGATTCTCAATTCACTGAAATTTGTGGGTTGATTTGCCTGCAGAGTTTGGATGCTGCACACTTTAAAAAATCCAGGAGCTGTCACCCACAAATAGAAAGGCAAACTGAGCAAGTAAACCAATCCACAGAACAATAATTATGATGTTTTCTGAAGAACCATTGGCCTGATTGGAAATGATGGATTGCTCTAGCTGAGTTTTCCTATAATACACCTTACACTGTTCATTGGGAGCCTCTAAATGTCATCACTAATGGCATGCCAAATAACATCATAGACACAGATGGCATCCTGAATGACATCATAGATAACATCACTGACGAGATGACATTTCACACCAACAAACAAGCTGGTATGATGTATGATAGATACTTAGAGTGGGTATGTCAAGCCATCAAGTGAATTAAGAGAAAACTGTACAAAGTGAAACGCAAAATAACTCAACACTCTCTACAGTTAAAACACCGGAGAAGGGTTGCGATTTCATCTATCTTTGAATAATTTACAGATTTTATAATGTACTATGCTGTAAAGGGTTGTGTTTTTCTTGGGCACTTAAACCAATGCTGTGGATGCTTAATACAGTAGGAAAGAAGTGAAAAACCTCAGAGTGAGACTGAAAAATTGAATATTTGCATAATAACAGGACACACAATGTATTCTGCATGTAAAAGTTAGTCAAGTCAAGTCAGAGAATTTATATAGCGCACTACATACCCAGAGGGTCTCAAGGCGCTTAGACAGGGGAGGATGATTACTTGTCAAATATCCACGTTTTAAGTTGCTTTCTGAATGCTAGGTGGTTCTGGGTAAGGCGAAGGTAAGCGGGGAGTGAGTTCCATGTTTTAGCAGCCAGGTATGAGAAGGATCTGCCTCCCATGGTGGTCTTGTTGATGCGAGGTACAGTGGCGAGGGCTTGGCTGGAAGAACGTAGTTGGCGGGAGGGGGTGTAGAAGGACAGTCGTGAGTTGAGGCAATCTGGTCCGATGTCGTAGAGTGATTTGTGTGCGTGGGTTAGCAGTCGGAAAGTGATCCTCTTATTGACGGGTAGCCAGTGGAGGTCTTTAAGGTGACCGGAGATGTGTTCGTTGCGTGGGATGTCTAATATGATCCTGGCTGAGGCGTTTTGGATTCGTTGGAGTTTCTTCTGGAGTTTAGCGGTAGTGCCTGCGTAGAGGGTGTTTCCGTAGTCCAGTCGGCTCGTGACCAGAGCATGGGTGACTGTTTTCCTTGTTTCGGTGGGGATCCAGCGAAATGTTTTTCTGAGCATGTGAAGAATGTTGAAGCAGGAAGAGGATACAGCGCTGACTTGTCTGTTCATTGAGAGTGAAGAGTCCAGGATGACGCCTAGGTTCCGTGCGTGGTCTGTCGGGATGGGTGCTTTTCCGAGGGCTTCCGGCCACCAGGAGTCGTCCCATGCAGAGGGGGATGTCCCTAAGATGAGGACTTCTGTTTTGTCTGAGTTCAGTTTCAGACGGATTTGTTTCATCCATTCGGCAACTTCTTTCATTCCTTCGTGTAGGTTAGTTTTGGCGGTGCTGGGGTCATTGGTGAGAGAAAGGATTAGTTGAGTGTCATCCGCATAAGAGATGATGTTGAGGTTGTGTTGGCGGACGATGGCCGCGAGGGGGCTCATGTATACGTTGAAGAGGGTGGGGCTGAGTGAGGATCCTTGTGGTACGCCACAGATGACTTCAGTGGCCTCGGACTTGAATGGTGGGAGGCGGACTCTCTGGGTTCTTCCGGTGAGGAACGAGGTGATCCATTCAAGTGCTTTTCCTTGGATTCCGATGTTACTGAGGCGTTGTAAAAGGGTGCTGTGGCAGACTGTGTCGAATGCTGCAGAGAGGTCGAGGAGGATGAGGGCGACTGTGTCTCCATTGTCCAGTAGAGTTCGAATGTCGTCTGTTGCTGCGATGAGGGCGGTCTCATTGCTGTGTTTTGCTCGGAAGCCAGATTGTGAGGAGTCGAGGGATTTGTTGGCTTCGAGGAAGGCGGCGAGCTGGTTGTTGACAGCTTTCTCGATGACTTTGGCCGGGAATGGAAGGAGCGAGATGGGGCGGTAATTTTTGAGTTCGGTGGGGTCCGCTGTGGGTTTTTTTAGAAGGGCGGTGAGTTCAGCGTGTTTCCAGTCTTCCGGGAAGGTGGCGGAGTTGAAGGAGCAGTTAATGACGTCTCGGAGGTGCGGTGCTATGACGGAGTTTGCTTTGTTGAAGATGTGGTGAAGACATGGGTCTGTGGGGGATCCTGAGTGGATGGAATTCATCAGGCGGATTGTGTCCTCGGTGGAGATTGGGTTCCAGTTGTTAAGGGTGTTCATGGGGGGAGAATGTTCAGCAAATGGTAGGGTGGGTTGGTTTCCGGGTTGGTTGTCGAAGCTGTTGTGGATGTCTGCAATCTTGTTGTGGAAGAATGAGGCTAGGGAGTCGCAGAGGGTTTGAGAGGGGGTGATGTCGTTGGAGTTGGCCGAGGGATTGGAAAATTCCTTGACGATGTTGAAAAGTTCCTTGCTGTTGTGGGCGTTGTTGTCAAGTCGATCCTTGAATGCTGTTTTCTTGGCCTTTCGGATAAGTTGGTGGTGAGTGCGGGTGGCGTTTTTGAAGGCGTCCTTGGTGCTAGTGGTTGGGTCTTTTTTCCAGGCCTTTTCAAGGGAGCGGCAGAGTTTCTTGGACTTCTTAAGATCATCGTTGAACCAGGAGGCCTTTTTGCTGCCAGGTTTGCTTTGACGTTTTTTCAGTGGTGCTAAGGTGTCGGCGGTGTTGGATAACCATAGGGTGAGGTTGGCGGCGGCTTCGTTTGCGTTAGAAGAGTGGGCTGGGGTGTTTAGAAGGGGCGATGCGGAGATCTGGTCCGTGGTGATTTTGTTCCAGTTTCTTAGCAGAGTTGGTTGGAGGTGGTTGGTGGGTTTTGGTTTGTTGTAGGTGAAGTGAACGCAGCTGTGGTCAGTCCAGAGGAGATCCGTAGTGTGGCTGAAGGAGACATGATTGCTGGAGGTGAAGATGGGGTTGAGTGTGTGACCTGCGATGTGGGTGGGGGAAGTGACTAGTTGTTTAAGTCCGAGGTTGGCGAGGTTGTCTAAGAGGGTGGCGGTGTTGCGGTCGTTGATCTTTTCAAGGTGGAAGTTGAGGTCTCCCAGAAGGATGTAGTCTTTGGAGGGGAGCGCGTGTGGGGTGATGAAGTCTGTGATGTCTTCACTGAATTTTGCGCGGGGTCCTGGTGGTCTGTAGAGGAGGGTGCCTCTGAGAGTGGTCTTGGGGTCGATGTGGATCTGGAAGTGAAGGTGTTCGGAGTTAGCGAGGTTGGCGTCAGAGCTGGTTGAGATGCAGATGGATTTCTTATGGACGATAGCGATTCCACCTCCTGTATGGTCGGTGCGGTCCTTGCGTGTGATCTTATAGTCTTCAGGGATGGCAATGGTGATGTCTGGGGCGGAGGAAGCGTTCATCCAAGTTTCTGTTAGGAAGGCGACGTCTGGAGAGATGGTGTCTAGTAGATTCCATAGGTCGATGGCGTGTCTGTGGACCGAGCGGGTGTTGAGGAGGATGCACTGTAGGTGGTCGGGGTCAGGAATCTGTGTTGTGGTCGTAGCGGAGATGTTGTCGGTGCCGATGAATTTGCAGGAGTAGCAGGAGAAAGGTCCACGGGTGTTTCCAGGAGCGGCTTGGACGCAGGTGGGGGCGCGACCGGGGTCAAGGGCTAGGAGGGTGGCGGCATCGTAGGTTATGCGGGGGGGCTGGGAGGGACGGGGGCCAGGGGATCTGGCGCTGGGCGCGGTCCAGGCGCGGACGGGCGTAGACGGGCTTACCTTTGGCGCACCTTCGGCGCAGATTGGGCGCGAACGCTGCGCGTAAACGCTGCGCGCTAAAACACCTGTCATATATGGATGGAGGAGGGGGAGGAGCGAGGGCGTCTCAGCTGGGAGGCGGGGCGGGCTGACGAGGACAACAACATCAAAAAAATGGCAGCGGAGGGGAGGGCAGAGCACAGCGCCGGGGGTAAACTCGCTCTGAATATAAATTAAAAGTCAAGGCAGTGGAGGCGATGCAAAGCGCTAGCAGCAACAGAAGCAGGCAACACGTGGAAGCGAGGCGAAGCGCTACAATATAAACAACAAGTGCAGGCAACACACGAAAAAAGCAATTTTAAATGCAGGCAGCGAACGATACCAGGTCTCTCAGGAGAGACTAGGGGAGCGACCTCTCAGTGAGCAGCAGTGAGGGGATCACGGCGCTTCCTGCTACGGGAGCGCTGTATATGCTGAGTGGGAGGGCGTCTCAGCTGGGAGGCGGGGCGGGCTGACGAGGACAACAACATCAACAAAATGGCAGCGGAGGGGAGGGCAGAGCACAGCGCCGGGGGTAAACTCGCTCTGAATATAAATTAAAAGTCAAGGCAGTGGAGGCGATGCAAAGCGCTAGCAGCAACAGAAGCAGGCAACACGTGGAAGCGAGGCGAAGCGCTACGATATAAACAACAAGTGCAGGCAACACACGAAAAAAGCAATTTTAAATGCAGGCAGCGAACGATACCAGGTCTCTCAGGAGAGACTAGGGGAGCGACCTCTCAGTGAGCAGCAGTGAGGGGATCACGGCGCTTCCTGCTACGGGAGCGCTGTATATGCTGAGTGGGAGGGCGTCTCAGCTGGGAGTCGGGGCGGGCTGACGAGGACAACAACATCAACAAAATGGCAGCGGAGGGGAGGGCAGAGCACAGCGCCGGGGGTAAACTCGCTCTGAATATAAATTAAAAGTCAAGGCAGTGGAGGCGATGCAAAGCGCTAGCAGCAACAGAAGCAGGCAACACGTGGAAGCGAGGCGAAGCGCTACAATATAAACAACAAGTGCAGGCAACACACGAAAAAAGCAATTTTAAATGCAGGCAGCGAACGATACCAGGTCTCTCAGGAGAGACTAGGGGAGCGACCTCTCAGTGAGCAGCAGTGAGTTGTGGCGAGACAGTCAAATGGAAAGTCTGGAACGGTGGAACAATAGCACAGTTCACCTGAGTATGCATATGTTCAGTTGATGCAGTTTGAGGAATCCATTGAGGAAAGATTATCCTTTATTTTAGGATGGTCAATGAGGTCATGGCGAAAATGTGGACTCACTGCAAATCCCGGTCTTCTAGAAGTTTATCTACCCATATAAGCAGCACCACAAACCCAACAACACTTAGGGCCCGATGTAGGTAAATCTGATTTACCACTTCTAAAATACCGAATCATTCCGATTCGGTATTTAAGAAGTGGTAAATTAGAGGGGGGGAAATGTAGGTAATTCTGATTCGGTAAATAGCGAATCTGTAAGATTCGGTATTTACCGATTCTGTAAATACCGAATCGGTATCCCCCATTGATTCCTATGGGCCTTGAAGCCCATAGGAATCAGTTTGGAATACCGAATCGGTATTTACCGATTCGGTAATTACCTATTCTTGCAAGGGTGCAGGGGGTGTCACTTTGACACCCTCTAGCACCCCAATTACAGGCTTGTGTGCCATATGGCAAACATACATGCCGTAAGGGCATGTCTGTGTGTCACATGGCACAGGTGTGCATGCAACTCTTAATCTCCTTGTCATTCCCAAAACCAGACGGAAAAAGCATGGTGGTCTGAGTTTCTCTGCCATGGCCCCCACCACCTGGAATTCCCTCCTAACTGCACTCCGCCTCTGTCCCAACTACGATCACTTTCGCAGACTGTTAAAGACCTTCTTGTTTGTCAGCACTTGAGTAACTCCTCCACCCCAGTTGCCGTTATGTCAAGAGCGCCATGAAACCGTTGGTGAACGTGCGCGGTATAAATATTTTTAACGTAACGTAACATGCACACCTGGATTCGGTATTTTACCACCCAATTGGATTGGGTGGTAAAATACCGATTCTGTAAGGCCTGTGGGACTCAGAAGAGACCCACCTACATCTGCAAGTTACCGAATCGTTAAAAATACTGATTCTGTATTTTACCGATTCGGTAAATTTACCGAATCGGTAAAATAGGGCCCCTAAATCACAAATGACCATTTACCGGTCGGTAAATGGCCACCTACATCTGGCCCTTAATCTTCTGCACATTTTGATAAAATCCCCTAAGAGAGAAGGATCGCCAAAGAACCACAAAGAACAAAGAACAAGGTACATGACATGGAGACAACCAGGCAAAAACAATCATGGGTTGCCAAGGATGAAGTGCAGTCCTTAGCCACAGGGATAGCAGTCCTATGTAGAAACAGAAGAAAAAACAAATAGTAGAGCAATGTAGACAGATGGCCAAAGCATAGCCAACTAATGTTGGATTCTTGTGTGAGGTTACTCAATTTTACACGTGTAGAATTGTATTCCCCTCTTCCAGTATGTAAATACCCCTGCTGCCATTTGAGTCAATGTTCCTTTAATTGAACTACCATTATAGGTTGTACGATTCCACATCCTATGATGTTAAGAGGGTCAAAGCAGATGTGATGAAACTTCAGCCATCGGTTTGATTCTGGTGGAAGCTCACGACAATGCAGATATCCTTACTTTGTATTTTGCGAGGGCATTTTACCTTACACCATTTGTTTTTAATCTATGGTGCATTCAAATTAGGCAAGTCGCATTCCTAAGTGTTGCTACTACATTCTCAACAAACACTTTCATCATGGTCTTTAGCTTCAGTCTAAGGGGCTTATTACTAGTCTGGCAGTCCACAGACCGTCAGACTCGCGGGGGTGCAGAGAAGGCGGTCCTCTGGCTGGCCTACTAAGACCAGGGTGGTTGGCCCGCCCTGAGACCTCTGCACCCACCAGGGTTCAGAGAGCCCTGGCGGCCTTGAGGCTGCAATATGCTTGGCAGAGCCGCTACGTCCCGCCAAGCACATTACGAGTTTCCTCACTGCCACACTTTTCATGGATTGCGACTGCAATGAAAAGTGTGGCAGTAAGGAACCAAAAGGGGCCCTACAGGGCCCTCTTTTGCCACTGTACCATGGGGTGCATGCAGGGTGGCACCTGTTTGTGCCCTCCTGTGTGCATTCACCCCTAGTTCCTGCAGGGCAAGTCCAGTCCATGCCCTGCAGGAACTGCCTCTGACGCCCCCATTGCGGTGCCTTTTTCATGGTTCTGGCGGTCTCGGACCAGGGTGGCATCGTGGCGGCCCCCCTCTGAGACTGCCAAAGTCATAATGAGGCCTGTTCTTTAACACCAGTTCTTAATGGAGGCCTTCACGCCGATGGCACGTTTTCCAGGTTGTTTCTGGTGATAAATGTCATGGAAGTGAGACCTCCTGAATGCCTGTTCTTGCTAGATAAATGCTATCGATTCCAAATGAGTCATTCTGTAAATTTGCTTCTGGAAATCCCTACTGAAGTAATGCTATTGTTCACAATACCAAAGCCAGCATAGCGACTATTTCAATACCGTTTTTCTTTGTAGTTATTTTCTTAGAAATTGGTCTGAAAATAATAACATTGTCAACTAAATACCGGAAACTGATGTTTAAAAGTAGCCATTTCTATAGCAAATCCATTCAACACCTTTGCTCCATAACAAAGACATGATTCTTATTCAAACCACGAGATGGATATTTTCGTAACTCGTACAAGAGTTCAAGAATGCCAGACTCTAGAAGTTGCAAACTTAAGGTACACTTAATTTATGTATTAAATTTTTTTATGAGTTACACATATGTAAATATAATTAAGAAAGTATAAACGTGGCATTTTTACAACTCAGAGTGCAAAATCATTTCATAATATTACATAAACATGCTTTATTCACACAAGGACATGAAATAGAACATTACGATGGAAATGTATGAATGATGCTCTATTGCTGAAACTGTATCATTTTCCTATTAGATATTGGACTCCGTTTAGACATGTCTTATAATGTGTCATGGCGCTTACTTTTCTATAAAGAAGTCAAGAATTTTCAAAATAAACTTTCTGAAGCACATTTTTTTAAAGTTATGATGACTAAAATCACATGCTCTGTCCAACATCTCAAAAGAAACATGCACCAGAAGTTCAAGGGTCAGTACAATATGAGAGCGCTTGCATGGAAACAGACACGTATATTTTAATTTTAAAAGGGTCTGCATTCATTTAATGAATAAAGTAGAGAAAGTCTTCCTTTGTTTCGTAATGATTCTCAGGAATCAATCAAATCCCTTTGTAAATGATGTCTGCGAGCAGCAAGCCGCCCCAGTCCTGCAGCCATGCGAATTTCCAATGCACTCAGATATGATGTGCACACTATTGTGGTGCTGTAATTGCTTTGCGCAGTTTATCTTCACTGAACAAAGGATCATGACAAAATGCATTAGACAGGTTCCTGAAGAGGAATTGAAAGTTTTTAAGGCAATGGTTGACTTTCAAGGAGCCTCTGAAGGTGATAAATGGGGGTGCAAATAGTAATGTTATGTGAGTATCAAGGCCCAGAGCCTAAACAATTCTTGGTGCGGGAATGTTGCCTGTGATTTGTGCAAAAAAGCTTTCTAGAAAAGGCTCACTTGAATGATGATAACCTATAAGCGGGAATTCTCCATCAACTAGTCAAAAACTAAAGCTCTTTTATTCATCATCCTCTTTCATGACCAACAAATACTTATAGTGTTTGGACACCCAGTGAGAATTTACTAGCTTTAGCAGCCTGTATGGAATTGTTGTGAGATTATTACACGCCCTTCTTCTTTCTTTACCCCTTTCCCGGTGTTCAGCCTAGTGGTGTGTGGAATGTGATGGAATGTGATGACTGCATAGAATGTTTAGGCAGTTGGTTTCAGCAGGCTGAGCAGTAAGGTTATACTGCTCCTGGTGAGGCATACCTCATAGCCTAATTACCATCTTGGGTCTATCATAAGCTTCCTGTAACTGAACTACAAATAAAGTTATTACCTGGGAACTACATCCTGGCTTCCTGAACATTCTTACTTTGCAACAGGAATGTTGGGAGCTGGCCAGCCAATCAGAATGATCCTGTTGTGCGCTATAGCTACAGTGCTACCATTCCTTGGTTGCCAGCTCACTGCCCGTGATTCTGTCTTACTTGTTTAAAATGTATTTCTGATTGCACAAGTGGACCAAGTGGACCACTGCAGTACTCCAGCTAGGGTTGCCTTTCGTCATAAATTGGGCATTTTTGTTGCCTTGTGACAGCCCATGCCTTTCCTTTAATAAAGGGGAATGTAAGCCCAAATAACCAAAATGCATACTTTTCAATGGGTTTTAGGGCTTACATTCCCCTTTAATAAAGGAAAGAAAGGGGCCACAGAGAGACCAGCTCCGGCAGTGGACAAAAACAGTGTGTCCCATCAAAGACTGCTGAGCTGAATTACACCCTCGTCTCTGTCCTCCTCGTCTCTGTAATTACATAATGAAGGTGTCCCTCCTTCTAACAGAGAACTTTTCCATGCCTGAGAAGACTCTCTGTTTCTATTTCCACCATCCTGAACTAACACGTGGACCTAGCCTGAGTCAGTCATGAACCTCCAATTGGAGTCCCATCAGTCTTGGACTCTTAGTTGTACCCAAATGGTCCAATCCCAAAATTGTTGGCTTAAAACTCCTCTGAAAATGAGGAGGAGAATGGGACCATCCTGCTTGCCTATCCACTGGAGGTGCATTGCCTGTCAGATTGACCTTAAAGCTTGTCCTGCTTTGTTCTTCTCTACAGCAGCAAATCCAGTTAATCGGTTCTTACCAAAGGGGCATCCAGCCTCATGGAATTGTCTTTGGCTGCAGCCCTCTGCCTCATACGGCAAAACAATTTTTACTACCAAAAAAATACTAAGTTCGGGCGTAAAAATCTCCACTGTGGCTTCAACCAAAGGCTCACCAATGACAATGCTACCCCTCACCAGACACCACCTGCAGCCTTACCTCGCTGAACTTTACCATTTCAAAAATGTTACAAAAAATTTCTTGTAAGTTTGAAGGTAAGCGCTGACCGTGCCCAATCCACTTCTTCTATGTGGAGGGTGCACCTTCGTGGTCAGACTTATTTTTTTACTTTGAGAGGTCTTGCGCAACTAGATGCCCGCGGTTGGCTAAAAACGTAAAAAATTAATAACTCCAATTCTACTAATAGGATTTTTTCATTTTGGTGCCAAATAATTTATCACAATTTACTCTATTTTACTAAATTGGTGTGCGTTTTTTGTGTTGTGTTTTCATTATTACTGTTTGTGTGCTACATAAATACTTTACACCTTGCCTCTAAGTTTAGCCTGCCTGCTCTTTGTGTCATGCTACACAGAGTTAAGCATATATTAATTTAGTGACTTTTGTGGCTCCATCTGCGAAGGATTGTGGCTGTTGCTTAACCAAGGCTCACACACTAGTAACTAACAATCCAAATCCTCACAATCTGTTACTGGGTTTCACTGAAACTATTAAAGTGGTGACCATCCCATGTGCTGCTTTATAAACTGTAAAGTGTAACACTGAATATGTATGTTGTGTGACCTTTGTACATGAGTACACACAATATTGAAAGTAGCCTGGTTTTATTCTCATCACTACTTGCAGAGCACTGTCAAGCACATTTTTATGACCATAAACACCAGACTGCTACACAGTGTCTACAGTGCTATTCCTAATTTCCAATGGAGATATGGAACAAACAGTTCTTGTTCAATCTTGTGTATACTTTTTTTATTTTTTTCTTCTCCAGCTCTAAGAAGGTATTTATGTAACAATTGTCTTGGATTTTTTTAAATGGTATGTTTGAAATATGGATATCTTCTTTATTTCTCGTTTGTTATATCTACCTATTTAAGCCTATGCATATTTGGGACAAAGAGAAAAAGAACAAAGGAAACATGCAAAATAAAAATTAATGTTCACAAAGAAATCGGCGTTGTAAATATTGATGCTGAAGCGAATAATCGTACCCAAAATTAGCAAAACAAGACAGTTGGAGCTGAAAATGCAGACAATGAAGTTCAGCTCAATACAACATCTGATTGCCAGGCAGTTTTTCACGTCAGCCCTCAAGGTGAGGACGATTCTGATGAATGAATGGTTATTCTCAATACTGTTCCTTACATGATACTACATAGTGTGATAACTGTTATTTCCCTCAACAAAAACTAAAGACAACACCAGTGCAAGTCCAACAACCTTCAAGCAAAAAAGTCACAAACAAGGCAAGATAAACTATTGATAGTCGTAGAAAAATAATATTAATTTCTGAATATAGTAAATCTTAGAATAAACGTAAGGCCAGTTGGGTAGTACATACCAAAATAAGTCACTTTCGCAACATCAGTTTGTCAGCTGCTGTTGGAAATTGGGTTTCTGGTTGGCAGAGGTATGCACTCTCTGTCCAAGTAAGAACCACAAGTCACACACACCTACTCTAAATTGACCTGTGCTCACCTCCGGTTGCTTGGCACAGATCAGTCAGGCTTACCTTACGAGGCAATGAGTAAAGTATTTGGGCAACAATTCAAACAGTAAAACAGTGAAAATATCACTCAATAAGTTACCACATCTGGCTAGACACATAGAACTTAATTTAATGAGCAAAATGTTGTATCTTGAGTCTCCCTGCTGCTCAGCTAGAATGCATGTGTTGTAGAATGTTGGATGAGTGGAATGTTAGTATGTTATGAATGTCAGTTGAGTGAGGGCTGAGCAGCAGGACAGCTGCTCCTGATGGGGTTATCATCTTAACTTAACATCTTAATAAAGTAACTTAAGAACCTACAGATCCAGCTCCTTTGTGATTACAACATTTTGGCGACGAGGATGGGATGACCACATGTTAAGTACACGTAGTCACAAACTTAAAACAATGCACAAATAAAACATATGCAAATATGCAACACCATTCTACCAATGAACTTACAAAGAAGATACATCCTGGATTGCTATACCACGATTCACCAAACATCAAAAGAAAACAACTCGAGGCACTATGTAACGCCTCATCACACACACCACAGTCTGAGCAGAACGTCACGAAAGATCCCTGAAATAAAGCGCTATCCATCATCATACACCATCAATCCGAAATGCCACACATGGTACCAGTTGGCCAGACCAGAACAACATGCAGCACTCACACGAACAAACAATAGCACGAAATAACAGGAATCAACGTGTACACTACAGACAAATGAACATACCCTTACAAAACTCATTCACACACCAGATCGAGCACTTACATAACTCAATCATAACCAGAACGAGCACTTACATAACTCATTCATACACCAGAATGGGCACTTACATAACCCATTCCTACACCAGAACGAGCACTTACATAACTCATTCTCACACAAATGAACAAGCTCTTACATAACTCATTCATACACCCGATCGAGCACTTATTCCTTTGTGATTACAACATTTTGGCGACGTTTGGTGATCACTGTCAAGAAGAATCTACGCGTGCAAATTAAAAAAAAAGAAAAGAGAAGAGTGAAACAGTGAAGAGAAATAAAAGGAAAAGAGTGTAACTGGACTGTCAAAGAACATCGTTGGAAAAGACCAATTTTGAGGTAAATGACTTTTATTTGATGAAGTATGCCTGTTTCAAACGTTGTCTGACACAAAAAAGAAGAACCCCATCAGTGACCTTACCATCGGTCGCCCTGATACATAGGTGTGTCAGATAAATGTGATTTAGGAGATAAAGCTGTGGTCTTGTTTAAAAGCTGACTGGTTGCTCGGGGGCATAAAATCGAGCCTCAGAGAAAAGTGAAAGCCATTTGTTAGATGGTGTATGATTCTTGAGCATTTGAAGAATTAAAAAAAAAAACGAGTTCAGAGGCAGGATATCGAGCCTCTGTGGGACAGTGAAATCTAGTCACAGTGTTGAAAGGATGAAAATTACACTGTGATGGATCGAGACTTTGAAAGTGAAGTGCTTTAAAAACAGCAGCTGTGTGGTCGGATTATCTTCGGTGGAAGTAAAAAAAAAAAAGCAATTAATTGTCCGGGGGCACAAATCGAGCCTCTGTGTAGGTTGCAAGCTGTGGCTGGTTGTTCGGGGGCATTTGATCGAGCCTCAGAGAGGAAGTGAGAGGCATTTGACAGCTGGCGTATGATTCACGATAATGTGAGGAAGTTAAAAAAAAAGAGAGGAGTTCGGTGGCAAGAAATCGAGTCACAGTGTTTAAGGAATCAAAATAGCCAGCTGCGCTGTTGTGCCAAAACAGGATCGAGACTTGGGGAGTGATGTGATTTAAAACGGCAGCTGTGCAGTCTGTTTGAGGTTCGGTGAAAGGAAAAAAAGCAATTATTGGGAAGGAGAGAGTTATTGCCAAAGTCGAGCTGCTGCGGTGTACAATTTTTAGGAAAACGGGGTAGCGAGTTCAGACTGCAGTGGGATTACTAAAAGAGACCATATTTTCATTTTGTGGAAAAAATTCGTTACATACAATCAGCTTGGTGCGTTGTTTGAAAGTGAGCTTACCGCGAGACGGAAAGAATGCTGCCATTGTCATCCTTCTTGCGCTTGAAGTCGCAGCTCCGTGTGACTCATCCTGTAACGTGCTGACGTGGTGACGTTTGTCTTTTCTTTAGCAACAATGATGGTTGCTAAGTAACGCAAGGGGTACACGGAGAAGACAGGCGCCTTGATCCTTTTTTCTCTTCGACAGGAAACACCGAAGCAGTTGTCTGGGGGTGAGACAGTCAATGAAGTCTTTGTGCATTTTCAGCAGATTTGTACTTTATCCTTCATTAAAAGCGCGCAGTGGTCAGCGGACTGTTGAGAATGTTGGCACCCAGGAAATTGTTAGGGAAAGAGAAGAGCGAAAGGGAAATCAATATTGAACGGCCAGTTTCACAGATGAAAACTGTTTCGAGGAGCCATATATGCTCAAGTTACAGGAACTGCATAGGGGTCCAAGACACTACACTTGAAGTGACCATTTAAGGAAAGTGCCTGCGCATGAAGTGATTATTAAAGGAAGATGTCCCAAAAACTGCACCAGAAGTGACTGTGCCACTGCAACTGTACCTGAAGTGACTATAAAATGGAATGTGTCCCAGACATGACATGGTGTATGAATGAGTTATGTAAGTGCTCGTTAGGAATGGGTCATGTATGTGCTCGTTCTGGTTATGATTGAGTTATGTAAGTGCTCGATCGGGTGTATGAATGAGTTATGTAAGGGCTTGTTCATTTGTGTGAGAATGAGTTATGTAAGTGCTCGTTCTGGTGTAGGAATGGGTTATGTAAGTGCTCGTTCTGGTTATGATTGAGTTATGTAAGTGCTCGATCGGGTGTATGAATGAGTTATGTAAGGGCTTGTTCATTTGTGTGAGAATGAGTTATGTAAGTGCTCGTTCTGGTGTAGGAATGGGTTATGTAAGTGCTCATTCCGGTGTACGAATGAGTTATGTAAGTGCTCGTTCTGGTTATGATTGAGTTATGTAAGTGCTCGATCGGGTGTATGAATGAGTTATGTAAGAGCTTGTTCATTTGTGTGAGAATGAGTTATGTAAGTGCTCGTTCTGGTGTAGGAATGGGTTATGTAAGTGCCCATTCTGGTGTATGAATGAGTTATGTAAGTGCTCGTTCTGGTTATGATTGAGTTATGTAAGTGCTCGATCTGATGTGTGAATGAGTTTTGTAAGGGTATGTTCATTTGTCTGTAGTGTACACGTTGATTCCTGTTATTTCGTGCTATTGTTTGTTCGTGTGAGTGCTGCATGTTGTTCTGGTCTGGCCAACTGGTACCATGTGTGGCATTTCGGATTGATGGTGTATGATGATGGATAGCGCTTTATTTCAGGGATCTTTCGTGACGTTCTGCTCAGACTGTGGTGTGTGTGATGAGGCGTTACATAGTGCCTCGGGTTGTTTTCTTTTGATGTTTGGTGAATCGTGGTATAGCAATCCAGGATGTATCTTCTTTGTAAGTTCATTGGTAGAATGGTGTTGCATATTTGCATATGTTTTATTTGTGCATTGTTTTAAGTTTGTGACTACGTGTACTTAACATGTGGTCATTATCTTATTTGTTCACCATGCAATTCTTTCCCCTATAACGAAGGGAGATATGTTGTATCTTGAGTCTCCCTGCTGCTCAGCTAGAATGCATGTGTTGTAGAATGTTGGATGAGTGGAATGTTAGTATGTTATGAATGTCAGTTGAGTGAGGGCTGAGCAGCAGGACAGCTGCTCCTGATGGGGTTATCATCTTAACTTAACATCTTAATAAAGTAACTTAAGAACCTACAGATCCAGCTCCTTTGTGATTACAACACAAAACAATACCAAAAATGACAAACATCCAATAAGTAGAACCGGAGTTATATATATTTTAAAGAATATACTAAATTATAGTTCTCAAAAGCATAAAGCGCCAACGAATGTAATGTAATGTATAGGCATTTATATAGCGCACTACTTACCCGTAGGGTCCCAAGGCGCTTCGACCGCTGCGAAACCCTTCCTGGCTTCCCTGAGAGATGATCCCTCCAGGGTGAGACCAGGCATCCCCGGCGGTCTGGTGGGGCCGTTAGTGAGGATGAGGCAAGCTAATGCCCAGAGTTGCCGAGTGTGATCGCTGATCAGAGTGGGCACCGAGGCGAGAGAATTATCGAGTCCGCTGACCCTGGTCCAGAAACCTGCCGCGCCGGGAATCGAACCCTGGTCCCGGGCCGTCCTCTGCTCTCGGGTCTGCGCCTCTAACCAGTGAGCCACACTACCTCACTAGATAACGAAGGTTATCTAGTTGCACTAGACCAGGTCAAACACAAATGTTCAGCCCGAACGCAATTGAGCGTGGATCGGATACAGGGACAAGCCTGAGATATGCTAGTTCCGAATGGCGCCACCACATTGATGCATGAATTTTCACTGGACCGGCACTTTATACCTACTGCCAGGGACCCAGGACTGGATTAGAACCACTTGGCAGGGCAATACTCACAGATAGCAGTCCAGGTGCTGTAGCAGATGAGTTGAAAGTCTTTTATGTCCATAGGACCTTAGTCAGGAGGCAAGTTAGCAACCCCATGGAGTTACTTTAGTTCTTGGTTGGAGTGATGCAGGTCCAGTCCTTCCTACTCCCAGGCAAGAGGGCAGCATGTCAGCACAGAAAAGCTGGAGCCAAATAGAGTAGCAGTCCAGCACAGTGGCAGTCCTTATAGCAGCACAGAAGTCATTCTGACTGGCAGAGCATCCACAGGTCCAGAAGTGTAGAGAGTTGGTGGTGTCTTGGTCAAGTCCATAGATCTGGGCCTACATCCATCTTGTTTTACTCCCGATACCATTCCAGTTTGCACCCAGCCATGTGCACATCAGTCTTGACACTGCTCCCTATGGGAACAGTCCAGCCCGAACTGCCAGGCCAGGTCCTCCCTGGACTGGAAACAAGCAGCCTAGGACCAGTTTCAGGGATTTACCCCTCATCAGCCAGACTAGCTTGACTCCAGTGGCACGGAGAGCACAGCACCCACGCCTGGGCATACCCATCCCACTCAGGGTGATGAATGCAAACAGAACAACTGATGGACAGAATGCAGAACAATGTCATACATTTACCCCAGTACAGAGATCTGGGTCTAAATCCATCATGTTGTGCTCCAAATGTCATTCTAGTTTGAGCCAATCATATGTAAATCAGCCTTGACCCTGCTCCCTATAAAACAGTCCAGCCCGAACTGCCAGGCCAGGTCCTCCCTTGACTGGAAACAAGCATCCTAGGACCGGTTTCTGGGTATCAGCCGCCATCAGCCCGGCTAGCTTGACCCCAGTGGCATGGAGAACACGGGACCCAAGTCTAGGAATACTCGCCCCACCCGGGTGACAAATGCAAAAAAAAACAATAGATAAATGCAGAACGATATCATACATTCACCCACGTACAGAGACCTGGGCCTAAATCCATCGTTTTTTCGCTCTCCATGCCATTCCAGTTTGAAACCAGCTGTAGGCAAATCAGTCTTGACATTGCTCCCTATGGGAACAGTCCAGCCCGATTTGCCAGGCCAGGCCCTCCCTGGACTGGAAACAAGCATCCTACGACCGGTTTCGGGGTTTCACTCCTCATCAGCCAGGTTAGCTTACCTCCAGTGGCATGGAGATCATGAGAATCACGAATGGGCACATCCGTCCCATTCATGGTGACAAATTCAAAAAGAACAATCGATGGACAGAATGCAGAATAATGTCATACATTCACCACAGTACAGAAATCGGGCCAAAATCCATCGTTTTTTTGCTCCCCATGCTATTCCGGTTTGAACCCGGCCATTTGCAAATCAGTCTTTACTCGTCCATCAATTGTTCTTTTTGCATTTATCACCCTGAGTGGGAAGGGTATGCCCAGACGTGGGATTCTTCCTCTCCATGCCACTGGAGTCAAGCTATCCTGGCTGATTAGAAGTTGAAACCCTGAAACCGGTCCTTGGATGCTTGTTTCCAGTCCAGGGAGGACATGGTCTGGCAGATTGGGCTGCACTGTTGCCATTGGGCACAGGATTAAGACTGATTTGTATTTGGCTGGGTTCAAACTGGAAAATGGCCAATGAACAAACGAATAAGTGAGTAAAAGGAAGTAACACAGTATTGGTGTTAATAATTTAGCAAATGTTAGCTGCGCCTTCCAAATCAAACAAGGGCTTAGTAATAATATTCCAAATGATCAGAACCAGCAAAAACAACATCTGCATGTGAAAATAAAAAAAACAGGTGCAGGAATACTAGATTCAGCATCAACCTCAAGTTGTTTGTCCAATATTTCACCAATATGAAGAGATGGAATGGAGCAGTGAACAGCTCGCTCCCACTCATTGCTCCTGTTTATGTTGAAGCCCTCAACATTTACAGTGAACTGACTTTCCCCATGCTGCATGACGATGCCCCTAGAAGTGTAAATTTCCAAGTGACACAGATAAATCCAACATGTGGGCAAGTATAGGGCAGTTTTTAAAATCTATTGGGACCTAATTGGAAGGAGATGTAATTCTGAGCTGCTAGCCAAGGTGAAGACCAAGACGGTGGAAGAGACGTGCAAAAGTGGCTAGGAGGAGAAATATTGGCAGAGCAAACTATGACCAGGAAAGTGTGTGCCAGCCATCTGTGTCCAGACTCAACTTTCATGATAAATCCCCCAAAGGAACGATAACGACATTCCCAGCTGCATTACATACGGTCAGCCAATAGGGTGCAAAACTGAAAGTTAAATAATCGTACTTCTACATTCAACTGGATTACCTATTACTAGGCAAGTTCTAAATTTTCCATAAAAGTGGTGCATGGCCAAGGATGGTGAATGGATATTGGCACAACAACAATTATACCTAGTAGTCAAGAAAAAGAAACTCACTGTGGAACACACAACCTCAACATGGAAAAACTATAAGTATGATAGCTAAGGTGAAGACCCAAGTGTGCACCCAAGTGTGACAAAAGTATACATGTGAGCTAAAGCTCGGAGGGCATGGGTGAATTGTCCCATAAGTAGCCACTCTGTACCGCCCTTATTGACATCATTTGGGTTACTCCTTGCCCAGGAGACAAAGGGCAACAGCCTACTGATGTTATTAAGGCTGTTCGGAAGACCTTTAGCGTGATGTGATGTCAGTACTAGATCTTATGGATGATATTTTAAGTATAAGTGGCGACTGAAAAAGCAGTGCAAGTAAATAAAGAGTGTAGGTGAAAGGTTAATTAAAATTGGATAATACTGAGTAGATGTAGGATAGTGGAAAATTAGACCACTATTGCGCACAGATATTATGTTAAATCTGTTTTTGCACTTTACTTTTTAGATTTGGAGAACTGAGAGAAAAAATTAAAATCCTACATCTACTAGTATTATCAAATTTTAATTATATACCACTTCTAACTAGACACATAGAGCTAATTTAATGAGCATAGCAATACCAAAATTACAAACATCCAATAAGTAGAACCTGAGATATAAATATTTTAAAGAATATACTAAATTATATTTCTCAAAAGCTTAAAGCGCCAACGAAGGCTATCTGGTTGCACTAGACCGGGTCAAATACAAAAGTACAGCCCGAACGCAATTGGGCGTGGATCGGATACAGGGACAAGCCTTGGCCCGCTGCAAAATACCTTGTTTACGTCAATGCTGAAGATGAGATTTGAAGAGCAATGAGGGATGCGTCATCGAGGAGCCAAGGAATGAAGGCGATGCGCTGTTGTTGAGAGACAGAAAAGCAACAAGGAAATGAGGAGCCCAGCATGACTGCAGAGATTACCTAGAATGTAAGGACAAAATAAACTATATGGAGAAAGGGGTATAGAATAAATAGGCTGCATGATGAGTGAATATCACAAAGTGGAATGGAATGGACATACAGTGGTAAAACCCATGGATATGACAAGGGTGGGCGTAACTCACGTAAATTGTAGTAGCATGATTACAAGAAAGTGCTGCAAAATTATGTGAGAATATGCAGAATTACATGGCGTATAATAGATCAATTAGCAATATTTTCTTTGCGCAAATGCACTCTTGCACCTAAAATGGACCTATAATTCATTTTGCACTATGAAACTGGCGATAAATTCAACACAGTGCGAACAGCGGTAGCTGCTCTCGCTCGCTAAATTCATTGTCCTGTGCTCCTGCTGTACAATTTTCAAAAGAATAATGTAAAATTACCAAAAATTCTCTGATTACTCCAGCGTAAATAAAATGTTTCCCAGCATGCACAATTGAGATTTACCATGGATATGGAGGAAATATACTGGTTACAAAAATAAGCATAGCATTCAGGGCAGGCCACAAGAGTGTTTTGAAGCTAAAATACTCATAAGACGCACATTGATAAATTCAAAGTTACTCACCCAGAGGACGTCTCTGATTGATTCTTGAGGAACCAGGACACATTTAGATCCTCATGAGTTGGGGGGCACTTGGGCTGTCACCTCTTACTCTGTTGTTGCTATCATTAGTAGTTCAGGCGATTTCAGGGATCTTTGTACATCTCACCCGATAAGGCAGAGGTATAATGCGGATAGAGCAAACATAGACATACAGACACTCACATTCAAGTGGAAGTATGAAACTATATGAAGAGAAACAACATTAACATACACATCTATCGCCAAATAAAAATTGATTGCATAAATATCCTAATCCTATACTTAATTGTGAACACACAAACATCGATGACAAAAATCATATGGCAAAAAATATATAAACTAGAACAATATAATAAACAAAATAATGAAACAAGATATGACCTACACAATAAAGCTAAAGAAACATATCAAAAGCCACAACAAACAAAATATTGAACAGCAGAAAATGGACAGAATTCTAAATAAAACACATGATATTGCAGAAAATGAAGACACACACAAGAAAAATGGTGCCAATAAATTTAATATTCATTAAATAATTCATGAAAACAGTATCTGAGATTTACCATAAATGATGCCAAACAATTCCAAACATCCTCAAACCAACCAAATTAAACTTAAAAATAGTTAACAAATAGTAACGTTATTCCAATTAACAAACTGTATAAAAAGGCCACGAAAATGCTCAATGAAATGCTTCCTAAAAAATTATGAGAACAGGGCAGTGTCACTCGGTCACATTACAAACCCACAAAAGAAAACCGTGAATCTTGAACAAACCACTAATTACTGCAAAGTAAATTTATAAATAACTACAAGAACAATAAAATAACAAACATGTAAAGCTATGCTACATGTTTATTTCTCCAAATTACAGATGCTTTCAAGGTATGAGAAACTCTCGGGTAAAAGAAGCTTGGTACCTGTACTTGCACACCCTGACTGATTATGGGCTTAGGTGTGAAATTTTAAGATATGAATCGGTATTAACCGTGTCTGATGGAGGGAAAAATAAATGCTGAAATGATACACCCTAATGGAATATGTAAATGTGGGCTTCGAACTAGAAATTATATTTTGCACATATTGGTCGATTGCTCTGCAGTTGTAGACTTGAGGGAATTGTTTTTACGTACAAACTTTTTTAAATATGGAATAATGTCACAAGCCCAAGCAATAGCCTTAATTACAGAAATGTCAAATCTTGCTATTGCATTGGGGAATTACATTAAAGGCATAAAAAGTTTCGTAAGGGATAACCTGAAGGGAGGTTAGTAATTTTATTCTTTTTTTTAAGATTGCCACACCCTGTTTACACAAAATAGTTTGACTAATGTATACAAAACTGAATTGTTCTATTTTAAAATGTTGCTGCTATTGTGGAAAGGATGTGGACACTGTACCTTTTAATATGTGTATTATTGGTAATGCAGCTCTAATGAATTTTTTTTCAATTTATTTAGATTAATGTATATAATATTGAATTGTTCTGGGTAAAATGTTACTGCTATTGTAGAAAGGATGTGGTCACCGTACCTTTTCACATGTGTACTATTGGTAGGATAGCTCAAATGATTTGTATTGTTATTTATTTATTCTGGAATCCCAATGTGTTTAAAGACTATGGTCTAAATAAACAGAGTTTCTCTCTCTCAGATGCTTTCCTCTATCAGAAAGAATAAACAGTAAATGGAAAACACACAGACACCAACAGAAAGAGGAAAATACTCTTAATCCAAAAAAAGGAAGTGGTTAGAGAATTATATAGGATATAATGATAGTAAGAATAGCACCACAAGTGTCAAAACACACACTTAAATGCACTAAATCTATTCAAACACATGCTAAGGCCGGGCTATCACTAGGGATTAAATAATTGAAAGAAATAGGGACCTTAACTATCCCATATTATTATTGAACTATGCTGGGTATGTGAAAAAAGGGAAGGCTCAACAGTTCATATTTAGTGAGAATGTATGCAGAGAAACTTTTGGAAAGAGACTCTCTTTCATATAGTTCCTCATATAGCAGATATGAGGGACCCTTTGTGCATTATACTGAATGAAGAAGAGTCTAGCTAAGCGAGAGAAATGAGAAAACAAAGAGTAGCACAAAATCAGTTAATTGTAGATGCAAAGAGGCTAATTGCTGATCATTAGAAAAAAAAGGAAGGCCCATCAGTGACGCAACAACAACTTTATTGTATGAATAATTAAAATCCTCTACAAAGCAGATGCAAGTTAGAAAAGGTTCAAATTGCACAGGTGCATGGGTTTGAGTGGGCCGAGGGGCTCTCCGATAGAATAGCCCTATACGCCGATGATGTTCTCTTTTTCTTAACTGTCCTAGATAGAACAGGTCCACGGCTTCTGCATATTATGCAGATTTTTGGGGAGACGTCGGGTTTATACATGAATCCCCGCAAATCCACACTATGGGTGGGCAAACGAGGGTGAGATCGTGGGCGTCCAAGGTCCAGTCGGCGGCTGAGGGATTGAAGTACCTGGGGGAAGTGCTGTTGGAGGTACCAACAGTGGCCTGGGAGCGAAACGTGGCACCAGTGTGGGAGAGGGTACGGGCAGACATCAAGTCCTGGTCTCGCATGCCCTTGACGCTGTTCGGTAGATCAGCAATTTTTAAAATGGTGGCGCTTCCCCGCCTTCTCTATCAACTACAAAACCACCCGTATACGATTCCTGCTCGATGGTTCCGAATGGTAAATTCCATCTATGGGCAGTTCCTGTGGGAGGGAGGGAGGGTGCGGGTGGCGGTGCGTACTTGTTTCTTCTCTACTTACAGCGGGGGACTGGCTTCACCGGACCTCCTATCATGCTATCAGGCTTCGCACCTGCTGGTCCTCAACAACTGGTGGTATGGGACAGGGGGGACCCAGCGTACGCGCTGGAGCACTGTCTAATGGGCTGACACACGCTGCACACAAAACTGTACTCAGCTAGGTTGCGTAACGCACTGCTGCCGGCTACAAGGGTGGTGTTTATGATTTGGAAACAGGCACTTCGGTGCATGGGTTGGTGTGGTGTTCTGACATGGGAAACCCCCTTGTGGAACAGTGGGCGGCTGCCCCAGTTGGCGGCTCTACCGGGACTTAGAGGTGGGATGCCATCGGCATATCCACACTGGGTGATGTAGTGGCTGATACAACTCTTAAATCCTTTAGGGATCTTCAGGAGGAGTATCAATTGCACCCGACACAGTTCTATCAATATCTACAGCTGCTGCACAGGCTTTCCCCTAGTCTGCAGGGCCTGGAGAACATCCCCGAGTTCAGCCCTATAGAGGCCAAACTCTTTATGGAGGACTTAGGAGACAGGAAGATATGGCGCATATATGAAACCCTGGTGATCCATTGTTCCCCCACACTTCAGAAACTCCGGGGGGACTGGGAGGCTGATGCTGGCGAGCTGGAGGAATAGGACTGGGTGGAAGCCCTGGCGTCCCCTCGTGGGGCAGCTATCGTTGTGCAACTTCGCCTAGTCCTTCCCCTGTGAGATGCCCCCTACTGGGCACCCCCAAGGTGAAGCCAGGCATCCCAGAGCTTTCGGGGCCGTTGTGGAGATTAAGCAAGCTATTGCCCAGAGTTGCAGAGTGGTACCCATGATTAGAGTAGGCACTGAGGCGAGAATTATCGAGTCCGTTGACATTGAGCCCAAGATTCCGCCCCATCAGGAATTGAACCCTGGTCCCGGGTCAGACCTCTGCATCAGGGTCTGCCGCTTCTAACCAGTGAGCCACACTTCTCCACAAGCGTGGAAGGCAACAAGGGCTCCCTCGGTGGCGATTTGGAAAAATGGTCTCGATTTTTGCATGGGTCTGGAGCAGCCCATATTTGTGGCCAGGGGGTGCCCACGCAAGCACTATAAAATTTGGAACCGGTGGGCGGAGTTTCGGGGTCTGTGGCTGGATCCCCCTGTGATGGACGAGCCCTTGTTGCCAGGTTAGGTGGGAGACTACGCATGAATATTGAGAAGCGGACAGAGGGGGTGGTGGAAGGGACCTTGGGGTGCTTTACTGTATGTATCTACTATGCATAATTGTGAACATGGAACTGTGGACTTGTGTGACCGGGGGTGGGGGGCTTTGGGGGAGGGGTGTTGTGGACGGGGGGAGTTGGGAATAGGGTGGGAAACTATCTACACTCCAGCACACGGGGCAGTTGCTCATGGGGGATGAAAGAATGAAATGAAAAGTCATTCGCTGTTGAAAATGATCTAAAATGTTTTCGCATTGGCCCCTGGCTTGCAGGGTGCTGCCCGATATATGCTACTTGACTAATAAAATCTGTTTTCAAAAAGTAAAAGGTTCAAATACAATCCATAAAATCTAAAAAAGGGTTAAAATGCAAAGTTACTATAAAGTAACTGTACATAAGTAACTTTGTACAAAAAAGGTCCGTTTAGAAATGACACACAAAGAATTTGACATGCGGGCAAAACTGCAAAACTGCGGCCGGTATCCTGTTGCTGGTAAAAGTTAGTATTAAAAGTGCGATGCTAAACAGGTGCATATGCCAGCGGACCATGAAACATAATTTATTCAACTGTCACTTCTCTGGCCGATCGTAAGAGCATTCCAGCAGCCGCATAAAATGTCCTAATTAGTGTAAATGTGCCTTAAATGTACATTGATTCCGCCGTAATGTACAAATATGGTTCTTAAATACAAGGGCCTTGGGGACAGCAAAGCTGGGCAACTTCATATGACATGTTCCACGGATTCTGTGTGGGGTTGGCATAGACTACAACCATACACACTTAACGACCAGTTTTTCCAGTGGGCTCTATAGTCTTGTATTGGCAAATTTAAGAGCCTCACCCTCATGACATTGTGTAGGGCGTGCCTTCCAAGACCTACTTTTAAATAGGGCTGGCATACAGTAGTTTCATGTGAATTAATAAGACCTTCTGCACCCAGAACAGGTCTGTTCTGTTCAAGGTCTTGTTGCCTCGAGATGTTCTTGCCACACTTTTTTAGCAGGTTCTTTAGACTACACTTAGTTAATGATAAGTCTATTGAGAGTTCGATTGATAGTCCCGTTATATGGTGGCTGTTAGACCCGTCTGCTTCTGAGAGTCCCCTCACCACTATGATTTCTTTTGTTCCCCTGTACCTCCCAAAATTTGTCGCTTTTCTTTGTCTTCCAGGACTTTTGTGTGCTGTTTCATGGGGCTAGATGTTCCTTGATGCCCAGTTGTTTACAAGGTTTTTGGCACCTATTTACAAGACGCCTGGCGAAACCTGTGACATTATAGACTGGGATTGGCAACTTGTATGAATGGCCTCAAAATGGTGGCCATCCTATTTCCTCATGTGAGTGACTCCCCTTGGAGCCTCCATGAACCTTGACCTTTCAAGGTTTTGGCGCCCTTTTACTTGTTGCGCATTCCTGACAGGAATTTCTTTATTTCCCTCAGGTACACATAATGGCTGCTCTAGAACCACAGTATGGTGGCTGTTAGGGTCCCAAATACATCTCCAAAGTGCCATGTCATTGGCCTAGCCCAAAGAAGGTTCTAGAACCTACTGGCACGAGCCAGCACCTCAGGGCACTGGCTATTTAACCTCTTCGCCGCTAATGACAAGGGTAACTCGTCATGGAGTTTCCATTGATTTCAATGGAAATTACATTGAAGAGCCAGAAGGACCATAGCATCCAAGTGGATAAGGTCCAGTCCCTGGCGGACATTTTAGATGACCAGAAGACTAGATAGGATAATGATGTTCCAGATCTAGGTGAAGAAGGAGATTCCAGACTTGACACCAGATTGACACCTGCCCTGTTGACCCCTGAGGTGGCTGGTAGTGCGGGCAGTAGAGCAGCAGAGGTCATTGACGTTGATCCTGACGTGTGCGGAGACCTTGCGCCTACAGCGCCTGCCCAGCGAGTGCCTCATTATCCCCAAGAGACTGTGGCCGAGTTTGTGTGCCTCCCCGTCCCCCCGGTGGTGAATCACGACAGACTCGGGTCGCGAGGCGAGAGCAAGTTCGCCGCGAACGCGAGTGTCTTCTGTGCCCCCTTCGCGACAGGCGCCTCCAGCGAGGAGCTCGGACGTCTCCGAGCCCCACCAGCGTAGAGTGCTTCCTGCGCAGTCTGAAGGTGGGGTGGTGCGCGGGGGTGGGGAAAGGCCGGCCTTCGTTGGGCGGGACTACTGTCTCTGCCCCTCCCCAGTGAATCGGCGGCTGTAGCTGTGGGCGGGAACCATCCCTGTATGAGGAAGTCGGAGGGAGGTCCGTGGAGCCCCTGAGAACCCCGTCGCTGGCTTGAGAAGTGCTGTGCCCTGACCGAATCGTTTTCCGATTGCAGCCAATGTGAGGTGGGCCCGTTTCTTCAGGTGGGAAGCGGCGTTATAAAAGAACTGTGAACCAGCCTTTATCTGACTGAGTGGGAAGATTGTGTGACCTCTTCGGCAGCCCCGTTCGTCAGTCTAAAGACTTTGAACTGGTGCCGCCTGAGTGCTAGCAGTGATAAAGCCCATAGGCGCGCTTAGACCCCACCGGCAGGCAGAGATCTCAACCCGGTGGCAGCCGAGTGTAAATGAAGTGTTCACTGTGTTTCCTTGCCTTTTAGATACACGGGCATATCCCCCGAGTGATTCTTAAAGAGTCCCAACACTCCTTTTGTGCCCAGAGAAGCCTGCATTCATTATCAGTGAAGTCATCATAAACTGTAAGAGTAATCTTTCCATCCTGAAACGTATTGCAAGTGTAATGTTCCTGAAGTATTTAATTGGTGGCAGCGATACCAGAATGAACATGTGTTTGTTTATTTAAATGAACCAGTATTTATTCTGCTAAACAAAAGTGATATTTATTCTATTTATTGATGATATTTATTCCTGATATTTATTCTATTTATTGATGATATTTATTCCTGAGCTTATTTATTGTATTTACTCCAAAATAGAAACCCAGCAAATTGTGGCCAAAAGAAATGTATATGTGCTTTCCTAATTGATCCCTATTCACAACAGAGAATTTTTACATAAAGGAATCGTATTTTTCTACAACAGTGATGTGGTGTCCTTCTTTTTGGTGGTTGTACAAGGAGATATTATTGGGTCAGAGCCGGCTTAACACGATAGCCTTCACTTGCCTTGACACTTGAGCCAAGCTACCCCCCTTTGTGCTGGGCTTGCCCATCGCAGGTCCAACATAAAATTGGTGCTCAGTGGGTGGGATTACGAGACGTGCTTGTTTTGGACCCCATAATAATTCAGTGTGCGCCACAGGTACACACCCGGAGTTTTCTCCCAGTGGCCCTCCAATTCAATATTTTGCTTTTTCCGAATTCTCTTCTGGAGGTGGGTGGAGGTGACCCTCAGAGTTCCTATCCTTGTAACCTACTTCGAGGTGGTTGTCCATACTTTTCACTGACAAGATGGAATTCGACATGTCAGAGCTGGAGACCTATACTGTGGAGCAGCTCAAGGAATTCTGTCTGGAAAGGGGAGTGTTCGTTAGGCGAGGGGCCAAAAGAGAGGAGCTCCGTATTAGTCTGCGAGCCTGGGTGGAAGCACATCCGGAGGGAACGGTAGAGGAGGAGGAGTCAGACAGGGGTACTGTCGTTGAGAGGACTGCGGAATGTCCCCTGGGGGTGGGTGAGATGATAATCACCCCCAAGGTAGCCTCACGGGAGGGCAGCAGTGCATCAACAGGAGGGTTGTCAGAGACCGAGCTAGCTGACAGGAGAGAGGAAAGACAATTGAGGTGGGAGTTAGCCAAGCTGGAGATGGAAGGGAAGAGGATGGAACACGAGCTCAAGCTACGAGAGCTCGACCTCAGGGCCCATAACATCACTCCGGAGGGTATTGAGTCTAAGGAATTTGCCAGGGAGCTCAGGCCTCACTTACCCAAGGACGTGGTCGCCAGTTATACCGCTGGAGATGACATAGCTAAGTGGCTGGCAGCCTATGAGGTCTCCTTAAGAGCCAATGGGATCCATGAGAAGCATTGGGGTGGTGGATTGTATCGCTACATGCCTCCGACAGGTAGGGATGCCCTATTGGCCCTAGACCGGGAGGATCAGGTAGACTACCCCGCCATGAAGGTGGCGCTCATCAGGAAGTTTGGGTTGACCCCAGAGAAATACCGGCAGAGGTTTAGGGGCAGCCACAAACTGAGCTCACAGAATAGGGTTGACTTCCTGGATTATGCCAAGAAAGCCCTGGATGGGTGGGTCCAGGGTAGTGAAGTGGAAGACTATCGAGGGTTGTACAATCTCATACTCAAGGAACATCTACTCGAGAAATGTCTTCCCGAGCTGAGGCAGCACCTGGTAGACAGCAAACTTACTTGCCCCCGTAAGCTTGCTGAGGAGGCAGACATTTGGGTAAGTACCCGAGTGTCCACGAAGGGGACGGGAGGAGATTCTCAGAAGTCCGGACAGGGCGCTCCCCAGAAGAAAGAGGGGGGAGATAATAAGAAACAGGAGTTCTCCAAAGGCCCCCAAAACAACTTTAAGGGGAAAAGTTTATTCTCCAACTCTAAGGCTAGCCCGCAGAAGAACCCTAATCCTGGCCAGAGTCAGCAGCCAAGGGTTGTCCATTGCTTTGAGTGCGGTGGTGTTGGACATTATAAGGTAGACACGAAATGCCCAAAGAGACCACCCCCTCCCACTGGAGGAAAGGCCCCGGGAGTTGTTAGTGCAGCGCTCGGGGAGGAGATGCCCTTAGTTAAGGGGAGGGAGTGGGCGGGTGTCACCTTAGTGTCCCTGGGTGATCGGGAGATGGTTCCAAAGATCCAGGTGCCCTCAAATACTATCAAGTATGGGCAATGGGTCACCATCAATGGCCATATAGGGGAAGCTCTGAGAGATACAGGAGCCAGTATGACTATAGTCAGGAGTCATCGGGTGTCCTCAGAGCAGGTGATTCCAGGCGTACTTCATCCAGCCGCGATGGCTGACGGCAGAATGAGCCACTATCCGGTGGCTGAGGTTCCCTTTGAGTGGGGAGGGGTTGCAGGTTCACTTCGAGTTGCCGTAAGCCCCGCCGTACCAGTCGATTGTCTGCTGGGCAATGATATGGAGCACAATGCTTGGAAGGAGGTGGAATACTGGACTCATTCTGAGATGCTGGGTACACCTGTTTGGGCCTGTGTGAGTACCAGGTCTGCGGCTGCTCGAGAGGAGAAGTTGCGTGGGTTGGAGCCTGGAACAATGGCCCACCCAGCTGCCAAAGAGGGAGCATCTTGAGGACAGGAGGAGCCTGCCTCGATGTCCGTGCCCCGTGAGACGGATAGGCCATCGGAGGAGATGGACCCGGAGTCCGCGGAGGAGGACATTGTTTCGTTGGAGGATCTACCTATCCCCGCTGAGTGGCGAGTGGAGGGGGGACCATCCAGGGAGGAACTGAGCAAGGGACAGAGGGAATGTCCCACCCTCGAGGGTCTGAGGCAACAGGCTGAAGCCCAGGCAGCATGTAACAAGTCTGGGAACTATCGTGTTTACTGGGAGGATGGTCTCCTCTACAGTGAGCCAAGGGCGCCAGTACACGGACTGTCACGGGCCCTAGTAGTCCCACAGTGTTACCGAGCCTTCCTATTAGAGTTGGCTCATGAGATTCCCTTGGCAGGACACCTGGGTCAGGACAAGACCTTTGCACGGCTTGTCCCCCACTTTTATTGGCCTCGAATGAGGGTGGCGTCCGACACATACTGTCGGTCGTGTGTGTCATGCCAAGCCAGTGGGAAGACAGGGATGAAGCTGAAGGCTCCCCTGGAACCACTTCCCGTCGTTGGCACCCCCTTTGAATGGGTGGGAATCGACATTGCTGGGCCCCTAGATCCACTGACAACATCTGGTCACAGGTTTATCCTGGTACTGATGGATCATGCCACAAGGTATCCGGAGGCAATACCTCTGAGAACCATTACTGCACCGGTAGTGGCGAAGGCCCTGATGGGGATCTTTACCCAAGTGGGATTCCCCAAAGAAGTTGTGTCTGACAGGGAGACCAACTTCATGTCAGCGTACATGCGGGCAATGTAGAAGGAGTGTGGAGTGACCTACCGGTTTACCACTCCTTATCACCCACAGGCCAATGGCCTTGTGGAAAGGTTCAACAAAATCTTGAAGGGTATGATCAGAAGTCTACCCGAAAGCCTGCGGAGGAAATGGGACGTCCTCCTACCCTGTTTGCTCTTTTCTTACAGGGAAGTGCCGCAGAAGGGAGTGGGCTTTAGCCCCTTTGAGCTTTTGTACGGGCACCCTGTACGTGGACCTCCCAGCCTGGTGAGGGACTCCTGGGAAGAGTCTCCCCGGAAAGTTCCCCGGGACGTGGTGAGCTACATGCTGGCCTTCCGGAGCCAAATGGCTAAGTTGTGGACGCAAGCTTCTGACAACTTGGAAGCCAGCCAGTCAGTCATGAAAGCGTGGTATGACCGCAATGCTCAGCCAGTGGAGCTGGAGCCTGGTCAGAAGGTGTGGGTGATGGAGCCCGGAGAGCTGAGTGCCCTCCAGGACCGTTGGACAGGCCCCTATGAGGTGTTGGAGAAGATGGGCAAGGCTACCTACTTGGTGGACGTGAAGACCCCTCGGCACCCACATCGGGTGTTACATGCCAACCGCCTCAAGCCCCACTATGAGAGGCCCAAAGTCATGCTGGTTATGGTGACTGATGGATCAGAGGAAGAGGACACAGAGCCTCTCCCTGACCTCCTTGCGTCTCAAGAAAAGGTTGGGCCGGTGGTGGGAGTGAAACTCTCGCCATTCCTGACTCCTGAGCAGCAGGAGGAATGTCGCCAGGTCTTGGGGTCATTCTCTCCTCTGTTCTCCCTTGTCCCGGGTAAGACCTACCTGTGTACCCATGATGTGGACACAGGAGACAGCCCACCTGTGAAGTCCAAGTCTTACCGGCTGTCTGACAAGGTGAAGGCCAGCATTGGAAGTGAAGTAGCTAAGATGCTGGAGCTAGGAGTCATCGAACCTTCAAGTAGCCCTTGGTCTAGCCCGGTGGTTTTGGTGCCTAAAGCTGCTCCACCTGGCGCCACACCAGAATTGCGATTCTGTGTGGACTACCGAGGACTAAATTCGGTAACCAAAACGGATGCTCATCCGATCCCTCGGGCGGATGAACTGATTGACCGGTTGGGAGCTGCCTAATATCTCAGTACCATTGACCTCACTGCAGGGTACTGGCAGATTCCCATGACTGATGGAGCCAAGGAAAGGTCAGCCTTTTCCACACCTGATGGACACTACCAGTTCTGTGTCATGCCCTTCGGGCTCAAGAATGCTCCTGCCACTTTTCAGCGGTTAGTGAACACGATCCTCACCGGGATGGAGTCATTCTCTGCTGCTTACTTGGATGACATAGCTGTCTTCAGTAGCAGTTGGGAGGATCACTTGCAGCTCTTGCAAGCCATTCTCCAGGACCTGGAAAGGGCTGGCTTGACAATCAAGGCCAGCAAATGTCAGATTGGGCAGGGGTCGGTAGTGTACTTAGGTCACTTGGTGGGCAGGGGAAAGGTGCAGCCCCTTCAGGTGAAGATTGAGGCAATCATGGCCCGGAAACCCCCAAGACCCAGACTGATGTCCGAGCCTTCCTGGGCCTCACAGGTTACTACAGACGGTTCGTGAAGGGGTATGGCACTATCGTGGCACCCCTTACTGAACTCACGGCCAAGAAGCAACCCAGGAGAGTCATCTGGACGGAGGCTTGTCAACGAGCCTTCGATACTCTGAAACAAGCATTGTGTAACGCTCCCGTCTTGAAGGCTCCAGACTTCACGAAGGAATTCATTGTCCAGACAGATGCATCCGACATTGGAATTGGGGCGGTGTTATCGCAACTCAATGAAGAGGGTCTGGATCAACCCGTGGTCTTTCTGTCACAGAGACTGCTTCCCCGGGAACAGAAATGGAGTACCATTGAGCGGGAAGCCTTTGCGGTGCTCTGGGCACTGAAGAAGCTGCGACCATACTTGTTTGGTTCACACTTCCTTGTTCAGACAGACCATCGACCCCTTCGCTGGCTCATGCAGATGAAGGGGGAAAACCCCAAACCGTTGAGGTGGTCTATCTCCCTACAGGGAATGGACTTTTGGGTGGAACACCGACCCGGAGTTGACCACGCCAATGCAGACGGTCTCTCCAGGTATTTCCGCTTTAGTGTTGAGAACTCCCAAGGGGTTGGGTAGCCCCCTTTCAGCTGGGGGGGACGCGTGTTAGACCCGTCTGCTTCTGAGAGTCCCCTCACCACTATGATTTCTTTTGTTCCCCTGTACCTCCTAAAATTTGTCGCTTTTCTTTGTCTACCAGGACTTTTGTGTGCTGTTTCATGGGGCTAGATGTTCCTTGATGCCCTGTTGTTTACAAGGTTTTTGGCACCTATTTACAAGACGCCTGGCGAAACCTGTGACATTATAGACTGGGATTGGCAACCTGTATGAATGGCCTCAAAATGGTTGCCATCCTATTTCCTCATGTGAGTGACTCCCCTTGGAGCCTCCATGAACCTTGACCTTTCAAGGTTTTGGCGCCCTTTTACTTGGCCCGTATTCCTGACAGGAATTTCTTTATTTCCCTCAGGTACACAAAATGGCTGCTCTAGAACCACAGTATGGTGGCTGTTAGGGTCCCAAATACATCTCCAAAGAGCCATGTCATTGGCCTAGCCCAAAGAAGGTTCTAGAACCTACTGGCACGAGCCAGCACCTCAGGGCACTGGCTATATAAGGTCCAGTCCCTGGCGGCCATTTTAGATGACCAGAAGACTAGATAGGATAATGATGTTCCAGATCTAGGTGAAGAAGGAGATTCCAGACTTGACACCAGATTGACACCAGATTGACACCTGCCCTGTTGACCCCTGAGGTGGCTGGTAGTGCGGGCAGTAGAGCAGCAGAGGTCATTGACGTTGATCCTGACTGGCGTTCCAGTCAGTTGCGTGTGCGGAGACCTCGCGCCTACAGCGCCTGCCCAGCGAGTGCCTCATTATCCCCAAGAGACTGTGGCCGAGTTTGTGTGCCTCCCCGCCCCCCCCCCCCGGTGGTGAATCACGACAGACTCGAGTCGCGAGGCGAGAGCAAGTTCGCTGCGACCGCGAGTGTCTTCTGTGCCCCCTTCGCGACAGGTGCCTCCAGCGAGGAGCTCGGACGTCTCCGAGCCCCACCGGCGTAGAGTGCTTCCTGCGCAGTCTGAAGGTGAGGTGGTGCGCCAGGGCGGGGAAAGGCCGGCCTTCGTTGGGCGGGACTACTGTCTCTGCCCCTCCACAGTGAATCGGCGGCTGTAGCTGTGGGCGGGAACCATCCCTGTATGAGGAAGTCGGAGGGAGGTCCGTGGAGCCCCTGAGAACCCCGTCGCTGGCGTGAGAAGTGCTGTGCCCTGACTGAATCGCTTTCCGATTGCAGCCGATGTGAGGTGGGCCTGTTTCTTCAGGTGGGAAGCGGCGTTATAAAGGAACTGTGAACCAGCATTTATCTGACTGAGCGCGAAGATTGTGTGACCTCTTTGGCAGCCCCGTTCATCAGTCTAAAGACTTTGAACTGGTGCCGCCTAAATGCTAGCAGTGATAAAGCCCATAGGCGCGCTTAGACCCCACCGGCAAGCAGAGATCTCAACCCGGTGGCAGCCGAGTGTAAATGAAGTGTTCACTGTGTTTCCTTGCCTTTTAGATACAGGCGCATATCCCCCGAGTGATTCTTAAAGAGTCCCAACACTCCTTTTGTGCCCAGAGAAGCCTGTATTCATTTTCAGTGAAGTGATCATAAACTGTAAGAGTAATCTTTCCATCCTGAAACGTATTGCAAGTGTAATGTTCCTGAAGTATTTAATTGGTGGCAGGGATACCAGAATGAACATGTGTTTGTTTATTTAAATGAACCAGTATTTATTCTGCTAAACAAAAGTGATATTTATTCTATTTATTGATGATATTTATTCCTGATATTTATTCTATTTATTGATGATATTTATTCCTGAGCTTATTTATTGTATTTACTCCAAAATCGAAACCCAGCAAATTGTGGCCAAAAGAAATGTATATGTGCTTTCCTAATTGATCCCTATTCACAACAGAGAATTTTTTACATAAAGGAATCGTATTTTTCTACAACAGTGGTGTGGTGTCCTTCTTTTTGGTGGTTGTACAAGGAGATATTATTGGGTCAGAGCCGGCTTAACACGATAGCCTTCACTTGCCTTGAAACTTGAGCCAAGCTACCCCCCTTTGTGCTGGGCTTGCCCATCGCAGGTCCAACAGTGGCTAAATATTTGGTCGAAAGATAAACCAAATCCAAACCAGACCATCTTAGGCAATTGTATGAGTTTGGATGGAGACATGGAAATCCCGTGATTAAACTATATTTCACAGCAGCTTTCCACTCTTGGTCAACCAGAGCTATTTAAGAATCCTAGGAAGCTGCAACCTGAAATTGTGAAAAATTTTAAAACTCAATTTCTCACTAGGAGGCAACTAGATAGAGAAACACAAGAACTTATGAAACCTTCGTGTACATATTTTATGATTTTAAGTCCTGGCATTTTGTTATTTTTTGTTATTTGTTATTGCGGGTTTATATAGCGCCAAGTCACCTGCAGGTCTCAGGGCGCTTATACCACATGTCATAACAACCGAGGAACTGAGAAGGGTAGAGGAAAGGACAGGAATTACGCTAGGTTGTATGCTGTTCTGAAAAGGTTGGTTTTCAGGGCTTTCCTGAAACAGAGCAGATTACCCTCCTTACGGAGTGCCTCGGGCAGGGCGTTCCATAGGTTCGGTAGTACGACCGAAAAAGATCTCCCTCCCATTGTAGCCAGTTTGAAACGTGGGCAAACAAGGAGTTGGGCATCTGAAGACCTGAGGTTTCTTTCCGGTCTATATATCTCAATCCGTTCCTTAATGTAGGCCGGGGCCTGCCCATAGATGGCTTTATGGGCTATACAGAGGCTTTTAAAGGTGGACCTCTGCCCGATTGGCAGCCAGTGTAGACTCTTTAGTAATGGGGAGGCATGCGCTCTCCTCGGGAGATTAAAAATGAGCCTGGCGGCATCATTTAGGACTACTTGAAGTCTGTTAATTAGCGTCTTTGGCAGGTCTAAGTAGAGCGCATTTCCATAGTCGAGTCTTGACACTATGGTGGCAGAAACCACTGTGCGAAGCATCGGCTCGGAGAGGAGAGGGAATAGTTTGCGCAGCTGTCTTAAAAGACCAGTGCAGGTACCAACCACAGTGGAATCCTGGTTGGTCATCGAAAGAGCACTGTCTAACTTAATGCCAAGACTTTTGACTGTGGTAACTGGCTGTGGAGTTGGGCCCAGCTCCTGGGGCCAGAACATGTCACTCCAAGAGGAACACTTGGATGGTACTATCAGCACCTCTGTTTTTTCCGGGTTAATTTTTAGCTGGTTAGTAGCCATCCAGTGAACTGTGTATCTAAGTATGTCCTGGGCGTGTGACTGGGCTTGTACGGTGTCATCTATGCCCAACAGCAGCTGTGTGTCGTCGGCATAGTTGAACACCCGACAGCCCATCTCCGCTAGTGTGTTAATCAGAGGCTGCAGATATAAGTTAAACAGGAGTGGGGATAGTGCTGAGCCCTGGGGGACACCACAGGTCAGACCTCCCACTCCTGATATGCTATCTCCCATCTGGATTCTCTGGGTTCTCCCAGATAAGAATGATTCCAGCCACCGAAGAGCTGAGCCCTGAATCCCAACCCCAGCTAGCCTGTCCAGTAGAAGGGTATGGCTGACAGTATCGAACGCCGCTGATAGGTCTAACAAAATCAGGGCGCTCGGTCTCTTACTGTCAGCCATCCTTCTGAGCTCATCCAGCACCGAAAGCATGACAAGTTCGGTGCTGTAATGTGCGCGGAAACCTGCCTGCCTCTCATGGAGTAGATGGTTAGACTCCAGGAAGCTAGACAGAGATTTAAGCACATGTTGCTCAAGAACTTTGGACAGGAAAGGCAGCTGGGATATGGGTCTATAATTTTTTAAGGCGTTGGGATCTGCCCCCACTTTCTTTAGCAACGGTCTTACACCGTTAAGTCAACCATTTTGGTCTTTTGTAAATAACCTGCACCACGGCTTTATTTTAGCTAGGTTTAGATTTAGTTGTATCCATTGGCTCCTAACTGTACCTAAAGGCTTCTCAAAGTTATGCTCTTTGCAACCATGCGCATGTGACAACTTCTCCGAACAATATATATTGCACTTTATGTTCTTCTGTGGTTTTTACACTGAACTGAGAGTTAAATATATTCTACCACTTTTCAAAGATTGCATTTTACACAAGTTAGGCCAGCACTGACGTACCTACAAATGCTTTCTTAACCCCTTAGTTTGCTATGGAGTTGCATGTTTTCTGTCAAGGGCGATCTGTAAACAAAATAATATGGTGGGTTTACAATCATGATTTGGGTCATTAGAAAATGTCTGCCCTTTGTGTCTCTATAACTTTTTCTATTTTAACTTATAACATCAATGTCTTTTTTTAAAATGTAAAATGTACTTTTATGGCCATCATGTGGCTGAATAAAGTTTTTAATTGATTGATTGATAGTCCCAGTGTTTTTTTGGCATCAAGAAATACCTCGCCCAGCGACCATTCTTATCTGTAAAGACCTCCTGTAGTACTTCCCTGATTGTGCCCGGACATGCATTAATCACGTTATGTTGAAATTTGACTATGTCTTTTTTGCATTCAATGTCCATTGCTGTGATGTTGAACTCTAGTCGGATCAGTGAGCGCCTAGTCGTGTATAGAAGCTTGAAGACTTTTCTCTATGCCATTGTGTCTAGGCCCTCCAATTATTTGGTCAACAAACCAGGGAAGACAAGGTGGCCATAGCTGAGTGTAGACATTAGCTTGGCTTGCATTACTCGTCGGATCACTTCCGCTGAGTGACTTACCAGCTATTTTCACAAGCCGTATATTAGCGTAGCTGCTTTTGCCTCGAGTGCTTTACCCTGCAGTACTGGTCTGCAGGTATCGGCAAATTGTACTCCCAGGTGGGGGAACTTTTTGGTCATGGCTATCCTTAGAGGGCCCAGCTGCCATATCAATGTTAGTCTTTTTAACTTGTGGCCAAAGATCAACACTTTTGTTTTAGATGCATTAGTTATAAGTTGGTTTTCTATGTTGTCATTAGGTAGTGTCTCTAATGCCCTTTTCATGCCTATTATTGTGCGATCCAATAAGACAAGATCGTCTGCATACTGCATAATAGTCAGTCTGAGGTGGCCCAATTTTGGAGGAAAGATATTTGTTTTTAACAGTGCTTCTCCCAGGTCTGTGGTGTATAGGTTAAACGTGGTGGGGGCGATCACGCAACCCTGTTTTAGCCCCCTGTTCGTGAAGATCTTGGCAGTTGCACATGAGCTAGTTATCTTAACTCAACCCAGGTGCTAGTGTAGAGTGATAAGATGGCCACTTAGCCAATTTTGCCCACAGTATATTTCGATCAACCCCATCAAAGGTGGCACTGTAGTCCACAAAACATGCATATAATGGAGGGGAGGTGGCCCCAGTTGCCTTGGTTGCCAGATATGAAAGTGCGATGGCGTTGTCCATGGTCGACGAGTTCAGCCGAAAGCCACTCTGGTATAGCGGGATTACATGATTTTTCGTTATCCATGACTCTAGCTCTTTCAAGAGCATTTTAGCGAATGCTTTTCCTTCGACCTTCAGTAGTGCAATCCATCTATAGTTCCGGGGTCGGAGGCATACCCTTTTTTGTGAATGGGTTGTAGGATGGAGCCTTTCCATGAATTCAGAATGTTATAGCAATGATTGAATAAGCCCTGAATGTGGGGTGCCCAGTATTCACGATCTTCCCTGAAAATATATCTAGGCAGCCCATTGGGCCCTGGTGCCCCATCCTTCCTGATACCCTCACGGATAGTTAGTATTTCCCTTTCTGTTTGATAAGGATCCGCAACATTGCTCTCTTTATATTGGTTGTCTTCTACATTGACAATTCTTACCATGGATGTGTTTTGATCAACGTATAGGCTGGTAGCATGCGCAGCCCATTTGTTAGCAGGTACAGAATTATGGGTATGGTGACTGCCATTTAGACCATTGACATGTCTCCAGAATTCCTTACTTTTGTTGGGTGCTAGTAATGCATAGATATTTCTCCATTTTTTCTCTAGTTTGTTTCAATTGCCAGGCAATTTGTTATGCGTTTTTCTTGCTGTCTTCAATAGACTTTCCATCCGAGTGGACTTTTCCCTCCTGTGCTTTGACTCTGCCAAGCGGCATCTCTTTTTGCTCTCAATGAAGATTTCATTGTCGGTGAAGTTAAATTGCCCCAGTGATGTGTTATACATACATCCCATAGTAGACTCTAGATCTTAAACAATGTGTACTATATTTACCCCAAGCTAGTAAAAATTCAAATTTTGACAAAATCTGCGGCCTGTGGACCGGCATCTGACATATCTAGCCCAATTGAGAGAATACCAACCCAGACTAAGAACTCTCCAGCTTTGTGATGTCTAAATGACATATAGTCTGACAATTAAACTTTTTCCAGAAACAAGTGGAGTAAAGGGCCCCACTTAAGCATAGATTAGTGCATTGTGACTTGAAAGGGGAAAGTGAAGGCTAGTTAAGTGTTGGGATTATGTTAGATATTAATCCCGTTAATTTTGACGTAGCACTGTAGGGACTGAGTGACTCATGGGGAATGCATACGTGGAACCATGATTGAATTCACATTTGTTAATTTTGTGAGACAGACCTTGACAACTGTTCCCACAAAGCTGGAAATGAATAAAAATGTTGCATAAAAAAATTGAACACAACCCACAGACTGTGCCAGGGTATAGAATGGGATGTAGAAGGTAAAATGTATGTCTTTGGGAAAGTTGTACAAATAATGGTCATCCTCACCAAAGAACAGCGAGGGGATCTCTGTAGTTGCAGGTGGGGGCATAGGAACTTCATGGAGGCACCATTTTTTTTTTAAACATATTTTATTGATTTTATACGGTCATCATACAATCAATAGTAACATGTACCATATTATCCATTTCTGTCAAATATGCCCCCATATTAATACCCAACTGTCCCTCAACACCCTCCCCCCCTATATACTCGGTGACGTGGGCACATGCAGAATCTCATACCCCACTATGGTATCAATTGTTCAAAAGGCTTGCAAAACAGTGTTCCTTGTTTGTCAATCACATGGACATGTATCGCTCATTCCTTCTCCTCTGCCATCGGAGAGTCCATCAGAGCCTGAACCAGGGCTTCCCATGCTCTAGCCACCTCCAGAGCCTTATTATTACCCACACGTGTAGCTTGCCTGAGCCTCACAACACTCTCACAATTCGCCCACTTACAGAATTCCTTGCGCCAGCGCTTGCTCGAAGGCCCCTCCTTTGCCTTCCAATGCCAAGTTATTTCTCGTTTGGCCATCAAGAGACCCAAATCAATAAATTTGCTGGTTACTTTAGTTTTAGCCGTGTGCGGGAACCAGTGCAACAAACAAGTGGCCATATCGTACTCTAGTCGTCTATCTGTAATTGCATTCAGAAGGTCCCCTATTTCCTCCCAGTAACCCTCCATCCGTGGGCACAGCCATAGCATATGTTCCAGTTCGGCATCCTCCTCTAGACATCTGGGACACGCTGCGTCCTGGACCCGGAAGTATTTTGTCAGTTCCACTCGCCTCCTGCCGCTGCCCCATAGGAAGCCGACGGTCAGTGATCGCAGTTCTTTAAATATGTGCGGTGGGATCCAGATCGGCAAAGTACGGAAATAGTAAAGCAGCCTGGGGAGTGCTACCATCTTAAGCAACGCTATCCTGCCCATCACCGATAGGGGGAGTGTCGACCAGAACTCCATGCAGCCCTTCAGGGCCCTGATACAGCGCCCCACATTCCCCTCCAACAGATCTATGTTGTCATGATAGATCCGAACCCCCAAATAGGTGAGGCAAGTCGGTTCCCAGGTTTTCTCCCCAAGTGATGTTGGCGGATTCAGACCCCGTCGGGTCGGGAAGAGGCATGTCTTGTTCCAGTTCACTTTGAGTCCCGAGACCACTCCAAATTATGACAGCAAAGAGGTCGCTCCATGCAGATCTTCCTCAGCATCCCTCAGGAAGAGAAGCAAATCATCTGAGTACAATGAGATATAGTGTGGCCTATCCCGGAGCAGCAGCCCTGACCGCGCTTGAACCGCAAAAGGTTCTATCGCAAATGCGAATAGCAGCGGTGACAACGAGCAGCCCTGCCTCGTTCCCCTCATGACTGGATACTGGTCGGAAATCACCTCACCCAATCGTACCCCGGCCGCGGCCGAGGAGTACAACACCCCCGTCCATTTCACAAACTGGTCGCCCAGTCCGTATCGGCCAAGGACTTTGTGTAGGAAAGCCTATTCCAGGCTGTCGAACGCCTTCTCTATGTCCACAGAGAGGACCGCTGGAGAACTCAGGTCATCATGGCCCTCTGCAATAACTTTTAGGAAGCAACGTATATTCGAAGCCGTGCTCCCAGTTGGTATAAAACCGGCTTGGTCTGTGTGTACCAGCGATGTCATGTGCGGCAGGAGTCGGGTCACCAGTATCCGGCTCAAAATTTTGTAGCCCACCGTTAACATGGATAATGGTCGATAAGAGGTCACATCCACGTCTGTCCGTCCAGGTTTCAACAGGGGAATAATCAATGCCTCACGCATCGACCTTGGCAGTCGACCTTCCTTCCCCACCTCCTGATAAACCTCTCATAAGCGGGAGCTAGCGCATCAATATACTGGGCATAAAATTCAATGGGCAGCCCATCAGGCCCCGGCGTCTTGTTCCGGGCCATGTGTTTAACTGCACCGCGTATCTCAGCCAGAGTTATATCCTGCCTTAAGAGTTTAGCCTGACCTGCAGCCAGTTGTGGCAGTGGGATCCCCTCCAGGTATTCCTCTATGTCTGCCTCCGCTGCCTTCAGTTTACTGCAATATAGGGATTCGTAATAGGTAAGGAACCGAAATAGCACCAGTGCTTGCGAGTGCACCAGCAGACCAGAGTCCGACTCTATCCGCATGATCGGGCCACTCCTCGGCATCGGGTCAGCCAGTTTGGCCGACAATGTACCGACTTCATCCCCCCCTGCATGAACTTTCGCCATGTAGCCCTTGTGGTCAAAGCAGCGCAACCGCTCGACTTTAACTGCGAGCAGTTCCTTCGCCTCAAGTAGCTGCACCTGCAGAGTCGGCTGTTCCGGTCTCCGCTGCTCCAGGCCCCGCAGTGCCTCCTCCGCTTTCGCCACATCTTCCAACACTGTCTTCCTAGTTCCCAAATATTTACTAATACATAGCCCTCTAATTACTACCTTAAAGGTGTCCCATTCAACCTCCCTCGTAGATGTCGTTCCCTGGTTCTCCTGAAAGTAGCGATCGATACCCTTTCCAACCTCTGTTCGAAAGACCTGGCCCTCTAGAGTTTCAGTGCGCAAGTGCCACGTCGGAATTGCGGACCTCACTCGCTTCCAGTTGATCAACATCAACAATGGGTTGTGATCAGAGATAGGTCTGGTAAGGTACTCAGTATGTGCCGCCACGTGAACAAACCAATGGGAACAAAGGATTGCGTCAATTCGGACATGAAGCTCATGTATGGAAGAAAAGAAAGAATAGTCCCTATCTCGAGGATGCTGCGCCCGCCATATGTCAATCAGCCCCCACGCACACAATTCAGCGAAGACATCGCAGACTTCATCAGCCTGCACGCCCTGCCCTCCGCCGACTACATCCTCCTAGGGGACCTCAACTTCCACCTGGAGAACAACAACGACAGAAACACCACTGCCCTGCTGGACAACCTCGTCAACCTCGGACTGAAGCAACTGGTGAACACTCCCACCCACTACGCCGGCCACATGCTTGACCCCGTCTTCTCATCCAGCAAACACATCACCTTCAGCCACGCCACCGGACTCCACTGGACCGACCACAGCTGCGTCCACTTCAGCTTCAGAAAAACTACGACCCACCACTACCTGCAACAGATTCCCCGCCGGAGCTGGAGTAAGATCACCGCAGAGCAGCTCACCGCCTCGCTCAGCCACAACACTCCCACCAACACAACAGACCCCAACGAAGCAGCCAGCAACCTCACCAAGTGGCTGACCGCCTGCGCCGACGACCTCGCACCACTCAAAAACCCTCCCAGCAGACCCGGCAGCAAGAAAACCCCCTGGTTCACCGACGAACTCAAGGAATCCAAGAAGAACTGCCGCACCCTTGAGAAAGCCTGGCGGCTCCACCAGACCACAGACAACATGACTGCCCTCAAGCACGCCACCCGCAAACACCATCAGCTGATTCGCGCCACCAAGAAGTTGTCACTCAAAGAACGACTGGACAACAATGCCCACGACAGCAAGGAACTCTTCAGCATCGTCAAAGAGTTCTCCAACCCCAGCGCCGGAAACAACGACATCACTCCCTCGCAAGACCTCTTCAACTCACTCGCCGCGTTCTTCCACCGCAAGATCGCCGACATACACAACAGCTTCGACGCACAGACCACACACCCCATCACCGAACCAACGCCCGCCACCACCACCCTCTGAAACTGGACCCCGATCTGCACCGCCCGCACGATGAACCCCATCCACTCTGGATCACCAACCGACCCCTGCCCACACCACGTTTTCAACAAAGCCGACGGCATCATTGCTCCCATCTCCGGGACATCATCAACTCCTCCTTCCACACCGCCACCTTCCCGGAGAGCTGGAAGCACGCTGAGCTTACCGCCCTCCTGAAGAAACCAATGGCGGACCCCACCAACCTCAAGAACTACCGTCCCATCTCGCTCCTCCCTTTTCCTGCCAAAGTCATCGAGAAGACCGTCAAGAGACAGCTTGCCGCCTTCCTCGAGACGAACGGATCCCTCGACCCCTCGCAGTCCGGCTTTCGGGCGACCCACAGCACCGAGACCGCCCTAATCGCTGCCACCGACGACATCAGAACCCTGATCGACAACGGTGAAACAGCAGCCCTCATCCTCTTGGCCACCGCACCCTAGTTAAGCGCCTCAGCAACATCGGAATCCGAGAGAAAGCTCTGGAGTGGATCATCTCGTTCCTCGCCGGAAGAACCCAGAGAGTCCGTCTCCCCCCGTTCAGATCCAAGGCCACCGAAGTCATCGGCGGCGTACCACAATGATCTTCACTGAGCTCAACCCTCTTCAACGTCTACATGAGCCCCCTCGCAGCCATCGCACGCCAACACAACCTCAACATCATCTCCTATGCCGACGACACCCAGCTGATCCTCTCCCTCACCAACGACCCCACCTCCGCCAGAGCCAACCTGCAAGAAGGGATGAAAGACGTCGCCGACTGGATGAGGAACAGACAAGACGGAAGTCCTCATCCTGGGATCATCACCCTCTGCCTGGGACGACTCCTGGTGGCCCCCAGCCCTGGGCACCGCTCCCAAGCAAACTGACCACGCACGCAACCTGGGTTTCATCCTGGACTCCTCCCTGTCGATGACCAGAAAAGTCAACGGCGTCTCATCTTCGTGCTTCAACACCCTGCGCATGCTCCACAAGATCTTCAGATGGATCCCCACAGAAACCAGGAAGTTCGTTACCCAGGCACTAGTCACCAGCCGACTAGACTACGGGAACACCCTCTACGCTGGAAAAACAGCCAAACTTCAGAAAAGATTCAAGAGCATCCAGAACGCCTCCGCACGACCCATCCTGGACATCCCCCCACACAGCCACATCACCGGACACCTGAGAGACCTGCACTGGCTCCCCGTCAACAAGAGAATCACGTTCAGACTCCTCACCCACCCACACAAGGCTCTCCACGACCTGGGCCCCAAGTACCTCAATGACCGCATGACCTTCTACACGCCCACCCGCCAGCTACGATCAACCAGCCAAGCCCTCGCCACCATACCACGAATCCGCAGAGCCACCGCCGGAGGAAGATCCTTCTCCTACCTGGCAGCCAAGACCTGGAACTCCCTCCCCCCCACCTTCGGCGAACCCAGGACCATCGCTCCTTCAGAAAGCAGCTCAAGACCTGGCTATTCGAGCAGTGACATACCCCCTCCCCCATCACCTTGAGACCCTCCCGGATGAGTAGCGCGCTATATAATACAATAATTTATTGATTGATTGATTGCGTTTTAGCCAGTTTCCGAACCAGGGCGGCAGCTAGAGGAAGAAGCGATCTGTCCAAGTCAACATCTGCGATGGCATTGAAATCTCCTCCCACCACAGCCGGACCAGCCAGGTATGGTGCCAGCACACCTGATAGGTTGGCCAAGAAGCGGGCCTGGTCGACATTAAGGGCATATATACTACATAACACAATGTCCCTGCCATACAGGATACCCTCTACCGCAGCATATCTGCCCTCCGGATCCAGCACCTGTCTCGTGGCCTGAAAAGGGACACCCGCCCTTATCCATATGAGCACTCCCCTAGCGAACACAGAATAGGCTGTGCTGAATACCTCACCCCTCCACCTACGCTGCAGTGCTTGGCCCTCCACCCTAGTAAGATGTGTCTCCTGTAACAGAGCTATGTGGATTCCTCTCCTCATTAAATAGGCATGCACCTTGTGGCGCCTAGTCAGGGTGTGCAATCCTCTCACATTCCATGTGATGCATTTCAAATCAGGTAACGTCCCCATCGTAGTTGCTTTTCCATCTCACCTAGAACATAACGTGCCCACCCACACCACCATCAAATCCCCAAATATCAACACCCCACAGAACCCCCTCAGCCAACCCACCCACAACAGAACCCAATAGTAAGCTATCAGCCCCCATCCAAACTTTACAACAATATACACAATACTATCCTGTGGTAGACACCACAGGTGGCCTTAAGGGCAATGTAAGGGTCACTAGGCCCAACAGGGATCAGCGCTCGCCCAAGCCCTCCTGCCGAAGACCCCAAGGGATACCAGTCTGTGAGTTTGTGTGCCCAAGCGCCTCCAGGCGCAACTACATTAGTGAGCGGTTCATGACGACCATTCAGTCCCCAGAGGCCCCCTAGCCATGCTATTCATCCAACATTCCTTCTGCTGTACTTGGCGTAACCGCAGGCCCCTATTGCTGTCTGTTTCCGAGAGCTCCGCCTCCGATCTCCTTCTATCTTCCTCCGAATCCGTCCCCACTACTGACTCCGTTTTCTGCGATCCCGTTATTTCTGCCATTGCTGTCAGCGCACCTTGTCTTTCCAGCGCCATTTGAGCCAGCTGCTGTTTCTGTAGGTTTTTATTCAGTTTCCGGAGACGTTGGGATTTACACATCTGATATGGCTTAGGCGGTGCAGCATGTTCCTGGGCCTGGCAATCCGTGCCCGCTCTATATGTTTCGAGCCATGTCCATGCATCCTCAGGCGTCTAGAAGAAATGCGCCGTACCGTCCAGAATCACTCTCAGTTTTGCAGGGAAGATCAGGAAGTATTGGATCCCTTCCTCTCGCAGTTCTTTTTTAATCGCCAGATAGGAGGTCCTGCATTTCTGTGTGTCCTGGGTGTAGTCCGGGAATATGGTGACTGTGGCGTTGCTGACTTTACGTGCTTTTTGAATCAGTACGTCCCTATCTTTATAGTGAAGTAGCTTGGCCACCACCGGACGAGGAGGGCGGCCGGGCAGCGGTTGCTGAGCCGGCACCCTGTGTGCCTTTTCTAGTGTGAAGAAGGAAGACAGTCCCTCCGGAGCAACCTCTGATTTGAGCCAGGTCTCTAGATAGGCAATCATGTCAGTCCCCTCCGTTTTATCCGGCAGGCCCACCGGCGCGTATGTTATTGCGCCGGTTCCTACTTTCTGAGTCTTCAGCCCTCTTTTCTAACACTGCTAGGTGTTCAACAGCATCTCCCAACTTGGCTTCCATTGTGGTTTGTGCTGGTTTCATTTCCTGGATGGCCAATTCGTTCTCCTTTACCCTATCTGCCAGCTTTGAGTGGTCTGCCCGCAGGAGCCCCTGTCCCGTCACCACTTGCGCAATGTCCTGTTGAAGGGCGTCTTTCGTTGCCGCTATTGCTTCTAGTATCTTATCCAGGTGTTGGCGCAGCCCTATGTCTGACAACACTGCCTCGGGTCCACCTCCTGCCCCCTGAGTATCATCCTGCCTGACAGCATCCTCCTTCTTGTTCTTAGGTTTCATCTTGCTATGTTGGTCATTGTTCTGTCCAGTATATACCTCCCTGCACAGAGATCCCTTATGACGCCGCCCATGGTCTCAGAGGTCGGGTATTGATGTTCCTGCTGGACCCAGTTCCTGTAGCTGCCGTTCTTGCAGAAGCCCGCACCACCTCAAGCGTGATATATTAAGGAACCATCAACATTCAGTCTTTGACAACAGTAAAAGAGCCCTTCGGTCGGTCTTGGGGAAGTCTGGAGCCACCTGTGCAGCCCACAGAGCCAGGCCCATTCCTCTTTTACCGTTCTGGCCTTGCAGCCGCCTTTGTCCCCATGTGCTCCCAGGTAGACCATTGGGCAGCCCGTTGGCAGCCAGTAACCTTTATCGCGGTGCATACAGTGTAGCCCCCATTAATGTGACTTCTCTGCTCTAGTTCACTGCGGGCCCCTGTGTATCTCCATTCTCCTCCAGCGGTGTCCGCAATTTCCGGGGCGTGCCCGTTCTTCTCTCTTGGTGTGTGCCAGGCCTGGTCCTCTGCAGCTCAGTGTCCCGCACCTCTCCCAACCTGAGCCTGTGGGGACGATCCGGTTCAGCTGGACGTGCGCCCCCGCTCATGCGATGGCGCAGACCTGCCCCCGCCCCACCTCCGCAGCACCGGATGCAGGCCCGCTCCACCACACTTACCGGGGACTGTAACTGGACGCCTTCTGCAGATGCACACCTCTTCCGCCAGCTGGTGGAGCCCTGAGCGCTCGTCCGCCCCAATGCCGTTATGCAGGGCCGTCGAGTGTCATAGGCTCCACACAGTCAGCTCTGCACTCACCGCACTGTTCCGGGATGCCACTCGATGCTCCCGTCGATCTAAGCGCTCAATGATCTCGCTGACAGCCAAGCGCCCCTCACTGCTGCCCCGGGTCGCCCGGACCGCCGTCAGATCTCCACTCTGCTCACTCTTGGGTGCACGGGCCGTAATCTCACTAGGCCCTGGCCGCCATCTTGGGCCTAGGTCCACTCCGGAGCTCCTCAGGCCATCCGGCAATCAAGGCGCTCCGCTGGTCCGCACCACCGCTCACTCGGCCAGGAGGGCTGGTTGCATGCTCCGGGTGTCAGAGCCTTCGGCACGCACACTTGTTGCGTGTGTCCGCTACACAGCTCACCCAGTTCCTCCTCATCCGCGGTCCCTAGCCACCATCTTGCCTCTCCTTTCTGGATGCCGCCGGCCGTAAAATCTGCGCCTGTATCGCTCTTGGGCTTCCAGGAGTCTCAATGTTGGTCAGGTTTCTGCACCCTGTGCTTCCGACACCCCCCACGTCGATCACAGCTGGTTACAGGAGTTTTGGCAGGATGATTTTGGGATCGGGCACAGAACAATCGGCTCATGCCGCCTCACCCATCGGCGCTCAAGCCATGCCCCCAACTTCATGGAGGCACCATCATCTGGTATTTCTGTATAGCCTTTTGTCTTAAACCCGAAGCCTATTCATGCCTGCTGAACTTCTGGAGTGCTTAAATGATAGGGACAGGTGTGGAGGTGCCAGGGGTGAAGGCGTTTGGAAGGAGTTTCTAGCATTTGATGAGACAGGCATTTGTAGAGGTGGAGGAGATACAGAAGAGGTCGTTGTTGGTTGAGGGCATGTTGTGGCGTCTAATGATGATACCACACTTCTACTTTGCCCAGGGCAATCTTGATCAGATGCCTGATTACAGCCTTGGTATTCCTAAATTCAGCCACCTTTCTATGGCAGTCTCCAAATATGAATGATCAATCTCACTGACAAGAGTTTTTGTATTATCCCAATACTTTGTTATTGTCTTGACGTGTGTCTAGGTTCGCTGTTTCCTCTCCATGGCGTGCATGGTGTTTTTTTGGTTCCATATTTACTTGCTCCTAAAGAAAAGAGAAAAATATATATATATATATAAGTAGTTTGGGTGTGTAGATTCTGCATTAGCATTGATTACAGACTTCATGAATATTCAATCAATCAATCAATCAATCAATAGCATTTCTATAGCGCACTACTCACCCGGAGGGTCTCAAGGCGCTGGGGAGGGGGGGTCCGCTACTGCTCGAACAGCCAGGTCTTGAGCTGCTTCCTGAAGGCGAGGTGGTCTTGGGTCAGGCGGAGGTGGGTCGGGAGGGAGTTCCAAGTCTTGGCGGCCAGGTAGGAGAAGGACCTTCCTCCTGTTGTGGCTCTTCGGGTGCGGGGGATGGCGGCGAGGGCGTGGCTGGTCGATCGAAGCTGGCGGGTGGGAGTGTAGAAGTTGAGGCGGCTGTTGAGGTATCTTCGGCCTTGGTTGTGTAGGGCTTTGTGAGCGTGGGTGAGGAGACGGAAGGTGATTCTCTTGTTGACCGGGAGCCAGTGCAGGTCTCTCAGGTGTCCGGAGATGTGGCTGTGTCGGGGGATGTCCAGGATGAGTCTTGCTGAGGCGTTCTGGATCCGCTGGAGTCTCTTCTGGAGCTTGGCGGTGGTTCCGGCGTAGAGGGCATTGCCGTAGTCCAGTCGGCTGGTGACCAAGGCCTGGGTGACCGTCTTCCTGGTCTCGGTGGGGATCCACCGGAAGATCTTACGTAGCATGCGCAGGATATTGAAGCAAGACGAGGAGACGGCGCTGACTTGTCTGGTCATTGAGAGGGAGGAGTTCAGGATGAAGCCCAGGTTGCGTGCGTGGTCTGTCGGTTTGGGTGCGCTGCCCAGGGCGGGGGGCCACCAGGAGTCGTCCCAGGCGGAGGGCGAGGAGCCCAGGATGACAACTTCCGTCTTGTCTGAGTACAGTTTCAGGCGGCTGGTCATCATCCACTCGGCTACGTCTGTCATCCCTTCGTGTAGGTTGGCCCTGGCGGTGGCGGGGTCGTTGGTGAGGGAGAGGATCAGCTGAGTGTCGTTGGCGTAGGAGATGATGTTGAGGTTGTGTTGGCGTGCGATGGCCGCAAGGGGGCTCATGTAGACATTGAAGAGGGTGGGGCTGAGCGAGGAGCCCTGAGGGACGCCGCAGATGACTTCAGTGGCTTCTGATCTGAACGGGGGAAGGCAGACTCTCTGTGTCCTTCCGGCGAGGAAGTAGATGATCCACTCCAGTGCCTTATCCTGGATTCCGACGTTGCTGAGGCGCTGCACTAGGGTGTGGTGGCAGACTGTGTCGAATGCTGCGGAGAGGTCCAGGAGGATGAGGGCCGCTGTTTCTCCGTTGTCGAGCAGGGCTCGGATGTCATCGGTGGCTGCGATGAGGGCGGTCTTGGTGCTGTGGTTGGCCCGGAAGCCAGACTGCTAGAGGTCGAGGGATCCATTCGTCTCGAGGAAGGCGGCCAGCTGCTTCTTGACGGTCTTCTCAATTACTTTGGCTGGAAACGGGAGGAACGAGATGGGGCGGTAGTTTTTGAGTTCGGTGGGGTCCGCTGATGGTTTCTTCAGTCGAGCACTGAGTTCGGCGTGCTTCCAGCTCTCCGGGAAGGTAGCGGTGTCGAAGGAGGTGTTGATGATGTCCCGCAGATGGGGTGCGATGACAGCGTTGCCTTGTTGAAGACGTGGTGAGGGGAGGGGTCGGTTGGAGATCCGGAGTGCATGGTGTTCATCGTGCGGATGGTGTCTTCGGTGCTGATCGGGGTCCAGGCTCGGAGGGTGGTTGTGGGGGGCGTAGGTGCGGTCGTGGGGAGCGTTGGTTGTGTGCTGAAGCTGTAGTGAATGTCAGCGATCTTGTTGTGGAAGTAGGAGGCAAGAGAGTTGCAGAGGTCTTGAGATGGGGTGATGTTGTTGTATCCGGCATTGGGGTTGGAGAGCTCTTTAACGATGTTGAAGAGTTCCTTGCTGCTGTGTGCGTTGTTGTCCAGCTGTTCCTTGAATGCAGTTTTCTTGGTGGTGTGGATCAGTTGATGGTGTTTTTGGGTGGCGAGCTTGAGGGTGGTTATGTTGTCTGGTGTCGGGTCTCTGCGCCAGGCTCTCTCGAGGGCTCGGCAGTTCTTCTTGGAGCTCTTGAGTTCATCGGTGAACCAAGGTGCTTTCTTACTGCCAGGTCTGCTAGGCGCGGTCCTCAGTGGGGCGAAGTCGTCTGCGCAGTTGCTGATCCACTTTGTGAGGTTGTCGGCGGCCTGGCTGGGGTTTGCTGAGCTGGTGTGGGGGTGCTGGCTCAGGGAAGCGGCGAGCTGGTCGGCTGTGATCTTGTTCCAGCTCCTGCATGCAACTTGTTGCTGGTGGTGGTGGACCGTTGTTCTTCTGAAGCTGAAGTGGATGCAGCTGTGGTCCGTCCAGTGGAGTCCAGTGGCGTGACTGAAGACGATGTCCTTGCTGGATGAGAAGACGGGGTCGAGTGTGTGACTGGCGTAGTGGGTGGGGGTGGTCACCAGCTGCTTGAGACCGAGGTTGGCGAGGTTGTCCAGCAGGGTGGTGGTGTTGTGGTCATTGTTGTTCTCCAGGTGGAAGTTGAGGTCCCCGAGGAGGATGTAGTCAGCGGAGGGGAGGGCGTGCGGGCTGATGAAGTCGGCGATGTCTTCGCTGAATCGTGTGCGTTGTCCCGGGGGTCTGTAGAAGAGGGTGCCTCTGAGGGTGGTCTTGGGGTCGGTGTGGATCAGGAAGTGCAGGTGTTCGGCGGTTGTCAGGGTGTCGTCGGTGTTGGTCGTGATGCGGATGGTGTTCCTGTGGATGATGGCGATGCCTCCTCCGGTCTGGTTGCCGCGGTCCCTCCGGGTGATCTTGTATCCGTCCGGGATGGCGATGGCGATGTCGGGTGCTGAGGAGACGTTCATCCAGGTTTCCGTAAGGAAGGCGAGGTCTGGGGATGTGGTGTCGAGGAGGTTCCAGAGTTCGACGGCGTGTCTGTGGACGGAGCGAGTGTTGAGCAGGATGCACTTCAGGTGGTTGCTGCTGATGCTCGGCTTGGCGGGTGCGGTGCAGGTCCGGATGCAGATGAACTTGCAGGAGTGGCAGCTGAAGGGTCCGTGGGTAAGTCTCGGGGTGGCTAGGTAGTATCCCGGGATCCGGCCGGTGTTGAGTGCGTTGAGTTCGGTGGTGTTGTAGGTCCGGCGGGGGGGCTAGTGTCTGCGGGGGCCAGGGGTTTGGGCGCTGGGCGCAGTCCAGGCACGGACGGGCGCAGACGGGCTTACCTTTGGCGCGCCCGCTGTGCGTCAACGCTGCGCGATTGCCACTCTGCCATATGTGGAGAGTGGGGGGGCGGAGCGAGGGAGGGGCAGCTGGGAGGCGGGAGAGGGGAGGCGAATGAGGGTTGGGGAAAGGAAGGGGCGGGCCGCAGGGGGGCAGCAGCGGGGAGGGAGGGAAGAGAACGGCAGGAGGAGGAGGGGTGGCGGGAAAGGAGAGGCAGGGGTAGGGATCAGTCAGGCAGCAGGGTGAACTGGCCCCCGGAGACCATGCGATGGCAGGGTCGGGGGTCAGGCAGCCGGCAGCAGGGAGACCTGGCACGCGGGAACGTGCGAGGCAGGGGCAGGAGGCAGGCAGCAGGGAGACCTGGCAGGCAGGAGTCAGGCAGCAGGGGGACCTGGCACACGGGGACCGTGCGGCAGTTGGAGCGACCAGGAGGTCACGTGTACACATTAGTGTTGCTTATGTGGTAGATATTGCTCCCTGAGAGGCATTCTATGCATAAGCGCTATATATGGATGAGTGGCAGGCTAGATTTACTACACACCGGAATTTTGTTTTTAGTTGTAGGGTACTGCAATCGTACATGACAGTGCTATGTACTTGTACAATGTATGTTCTAACTATATTGTCTACTGTGCCTGTAAGGGTATGTTCCTGAGCCAGCAGGGGTGATGTTCCTGCAAGGTTGGACGACATTTGGAATTCTATGCTGCATCAGTGCACCATTGTGAATGGACTGATAAGTGAATGATGACAGACCCTTAGACTCCTCAACAGGTTGAAACCCCTGTCATTGGTCCAACCACCTCAGGCTTGTCAGGTTCACAGCTCCAGAAGGCCCACCTGATTTGAATTGGGACCTCTGATGCTGTTTATTCCTGCCCACAACATACATGCATCTAAGACAGGTGGTTACAAGCAGATAAAAAGCAACAATCTTCTTCACAAACTGGAGAAAACTCACAGTGCCTCAGAGTCGTAGACTTTATGGTTTTTTCAGAAACAGACCTGGCTTTAAATGTGTTTCTGAAAAGAAAAATGACATGGTAGACCAGTTGGCATTGCACATTTTTGCTTGAAGTGCCCCTACCATGCTAGTCGGAGCACTTTTGATTCTCTAGGGAACTAGAAGTGTGGGAAGCCGTAGGACTGATGGAGGGTGGATTCTGCATCCCAGCAATTTGGCGGCACAATAACCAAAGTACTAAATGAGTCCCCTAGGTATTATGTAGTGACAAGACATGCTTAAAACGTCTGATGGATGAGATGTGTAAAGCCTCATCCCAGCCTCTTCAAGCGTGTTATGCAGCTTCAAAAGCCAGTTGCTGGTATTTGCTGGGACTGTTAGTCACGAGGCAAGAAACTGCATTTAGAAAATAAGAGGTTGGTTCTCAAGCAATGACATGCTAACCTTCAACGTACCAAAAGGTTCATGAAAAGATTGTTTATGCTATTCATGCTGGAAGGCTACAGAATCTCTAAACTGAGGATCCTTGAGTGTGACTGCACATTGTTCCTGAACACAGACAATATGACAATGAGGAAAGAGATTTTTGCAAGCATGGCAAAAGCTACACTGCAAGGAAATCTTTGAAATGTATTGTGTGGTGACATATCTTATGAACACATATAAAGGATGTTCTCTTGAGGAAGTGTTGATCTCACTGCAAAAAAGCACCTAAGACACATTAAGCAGAGTACCAAAAAAACACCTTAGTCTTGGAAGACATGAGTGGACTTGAGCAGATTGAAAAAATCAAAACAAAGCAGAGGGGAAGAACAGTTACTGGATCTGGTTGCAAAAAAACAGACCCTGAGCATTTATTCATGCTTAATTTATAACGGGTGAATTATTACAGGGAAAATGTGTCTGTAGGCTTTTGAGTGGTACAAGAGTGCTTACAGGTAGCAAATAGGCGGCTCTAGCCTATACCACTTTAAGATGCAATGTTTTTCACCTGAATAGATCATAGCATGTTTTTGCAAACAGCCCAGACTGAGTATTATAGCTCTGGCTTGTTAAAACAGAAGATAATTAACACAAAAAATGACCAACTCTTAAATGAGCATTAAATTGTGATTTTCATATTACCATGACAAGAGAATCTGGATTTCATTAAAGATGCGGAGGCTGACATGCATTATTCCTTTAATGCAGTCCAAGCAGCGGCTTACATCACAATATTAAAAGGTTCCAGAATAGAACAATAGCAACACATTAAAGGCATGAGCCATCAACAATCTGCCTCTTTTAAATGTGGAGGAAAATAAGTTCATGAAACTTGAAACATCAAAATGATCTGATGAGCAGGATGAAGGAGACGGAAGAACGAAGGTAAAACCAAAGGCCAGATAACACACAGTTATGTAACGTTACCTGAAAAGAGAAAGAAGTTAATATCTCTTGAATGTAAAAAAGAGTGTCAAGCTTATCAAGCTTAAAGGAACAAGAGATGAAACAAGTACTGTTAATAAAAAGTACAGTAATACACTGTTACAAGAACAGCATTAAATCATTGTAAAACCACCAAGGGGTGGGATGGGAGGGATAATGTCAGCCTCTGTATCTTTAATGAAATCCAGATTCTCTAGTCATGGTAATATGAGAATCGCAATTTCATTACAAGAACGGAGGCAACATTATGCATGTTGGTAGCTTTGTAAAACAACATCAGACATATGTTCAATAGGCTTACAATAATGATGTGCAAAGGTGCTAGCATTTGACCAGTCAGCAGCTTTGAGAATGTTGTCCTACTTACCTCCAGACCAGAGAGATTGACTGGCCATAGCACCCCTATAAGGGAGTGAGCTTGAAATTTCTTTAAGTCAATACCTGCTAAACTCATAACAGTCTTAACCCATCTAGCAATAGAGGTCGAGGTTATGCCTTTGTGGAGTTTAACAAAGGATATAAGTAATTGGTTAACATCCTGAGGGCGAAGAGCAAACATTCAGGCAGTCCTCAACGCAAAGTTTCGGACATAAATCAGAACGTGGGTAAAAGATTGAATAAGACATAATCTTTGTTCTTCTATAAATCTCAAATTTGACTCCAAACATGTCTATTCGTAATCTTTAGGGCTTTGACATCAGAGACCCTTCTGCATGAGATTAGGCATAGTAGAGTAGCCACCTTAATAGAAAGATTTTTTTCTATTGAGGAGGGTATTAACAGGCCAGTTATTGAAAAGATCAAGGATTAGTTTGACATCCCAAAGACTGTCATGTTTAGGTTTAGGAGGTCTTCTTAAACTAATGCTTTTCATCCCTCTACAGACAATGACATTTTTACCTACCGTTTTACCATTGACGAGGACATGACCAGCAGAATTAGCTGATCTATAGCAGTTGATAGTTCTATAGCTGAGGCCTTTATCAAATTGTTTAACAAGGAAGTTAAGTATGTCAACAATAGGAGCTTCCAAGGAACCCATCTTCCTTTCCAGGCACCAACGTACCCAGATTCTCCATATGTTGTTAGTGCCTGGGGCCCAAGACTCTCTGAGGAGAGTTGCAGCCATCACCAAAAGTCCTGAGATTTCATAGGATCTCCTGACACTCTCCAGGCAAGAAGGGTTTAACTCCTGTTTTGAAATAGGGGGTGAACTTTTCTGGCTAGGTCTGCAAGAAGGTTCTCTAAGGTAGGAATTAAGAAGGGGCATTGCAAGCTAGTTCTAGAGTGGTGGGGACCATGCTTGGGATAGTCAAAAGGGAGGTTTTAGGACAAGGAAGCACTGATCCTGTCTCACTATCTGAAGAACTCTCTGAATCATGGCAAAGGGAGGGAATGCGTACACCTTGGCTCCTTTCCAAGATTGTAGTAAGGCGTTGACTGCTAGAGCACCCGGGTCAGGCATCCAGCTGAAGTTGTTCTCCAGTTGAAAGGCTAGTCTGCTCGCAAATAAGTCTATCTCTAGAGGGCCCCGGGTCTTGTTTAGGGTACTGAACACGAAAACAGTCAGTTTCCAATTGCTGTGATCTAACAGTAATCTTAAGATCCAGTCTGCGGGACGTTCGATTTCCCCAGAAGGTATTCCGCTTTGAGATCGATCTTGTGTTCCAGACAGAACATCCAAAGTTTCATTGCTAGATTTGAGAGGTCTGCAGATTTGGTGCTTCCCAGACGATGTATATAGGCTACCGGTAATATGTTGTCCATCTTTAGAATGACTGACCTCCCCTGGAGAGAGTGGTTGAAGCTTATGAGTACGTAAAGCTCAGCTGTTAGTTCTAAATAATTTATGTGGTGAGATGATTCCTCTTGTGACCAGATACAAACAGTGTACTGATTGAGAAGGCAAGCTCCCCAGCCATCAAGGCTTGTATCTGATTGTAAAACAAACTCTGGTTTTGAACCTAAGATTGCTTTTCCTTTCCACGCATCTAGGTTCTCGAGCTACCAGGCTAGTTCCAATTTGGCTTCTTGATCCAGACAGATCCAATCTCCGTACAAGAGGTCAGATCTTAGGGCTCTCGCCTTTACCCTTTGGAGGGGCTTATAGTTGAGGGGACCAGGAAAGATGGCTTGGGTGGAGGAGGAGAGGAGACCCATAAGTCTGGCTAGCTCTCTCAGAGATAGGTCTTGCTGTTTCAGGATGTGTCTTATTTCCTTCCTGATTTTGGTAATCTTTTTGGAAGGTAGTAAAAGGAGACATTTCAATGTGTCTACTGTGAAACCTAGGAACTCCAGAGATCTGGAAGGGGACAGAATTGATTTTTCTTTGCTTATGATGAATTCTAAACTTTCTAGGAGATCCATCAGAGTCTTCAGATCTTTGGCTAGTTGTGAAGGATCTTGAGACATTATAAGAATGTCATCTAAGTAAGTGATTAAATGAATGTACCTTATTCTTAGAGCTGAGCAACAGCTCTCATGAGCTTGGTGAAGCACCAAGGGGCAGAGGAGTGTCTGAAGGGGAAAGCCTGAAATTGGTAAAGGTGATTTTTCCAGACAAATTGAAGAAAGGGTTGGTGGGATTCGGCCATAGGAATGGTGAAGTAAGCATCTTTTAGGTCCAGTTTGACTAACCAGTCTCCTTCTAGAAGTAAATCCCTGAAGAGATGGATGCCCTCCATCTTGAAGTATCTTCAACCAATTATTTGTTTAGTTCTCTTAAGTTTATAACAGGTCTCCAACCTTTGTCTTTCTTTTATACTAGAAAGAGTGTGCTTATAAATCTAAAAGTTTCTAATGGGAACTCTATTATGGCTCCTTTCTGAAGCATAGGGGAGATCTCCTCCTCTAATATATTTTGTTGCTCTGGGGCAAGAGGCATGTCTCTCGGGAAAGAAGTGATCAATCTCCAATTGTGAAGGAAGTATTTGAGTCTGCCACCTACTTTTTGGGGGAAAGAAGGAGAAGGGAGAGGGGAGAGAGTTCTCACTTGCAGGGTTGTTTGAGATGAAGGTTCCACTGCATCTAAATCCTCTGATGCGTTGGCCTCTAATTCTCTGGGGTTAAAATTGAGGCAGGTTGTACTGCTGATACCCACTTCTGAAACCACAGAATCTTGGAAATGGTCTTTGATTGGAATAGCCGGAAGAGAGGTCCGTCTTCTGGCCCACCCAAAAAGGTTAGGAGTGAAAACTCTGCGCATATTTTGCTGTGCCTTGTCCAGGGCGGTGAAAGTGGAGATGTATTTCCCCAAGGATTTAATTAGCTCTTCTCCAAAGAGTAAACCTTTTGGGTTTTGTGAGGGTTCTTTATACGCCATGTCAGTTAGTTTTGGATTTATTTTAGTCAAAATTACTCTTTGTCTTTCTGCATTAATGCTAGCATTGGCATTACCCAGTAGAATTAATGCTCTCTGGCTCCATCCCCCGATGAGATTGGTGTTGAGAGGGGTGTCATTGATGTGGATGTCTTCTGCGGAATCTAGGATTCTGGCTAATGTTCCCAGATCACCTGTTCCAATCCTTTAGGTAACAAGTGTATATAAATCTTGTAATTACCATTAAGTAACAAGATTGGTCTGTATGATTTACAGAGTTTAGGATCCGTGTTAGATTTCAGGATTACACTAATTGTAATTGAGGAGAGGATGTGGCCTAACGTCTAGAGCGGTTGACCTTGAAGATGGGGAGCCTGGTTTGAGTTTCGGCAGAGATGCTCAACATCCTATGATTCTGGGCAAATCACTTAATCTCCCTGTGCCTAACAATTTTATTTATTTTTTAAATGTGTCCATCTGTAACGCAACTGGTGCTCATGTAAACTGCTCTGGTACCTATGGGTCTAGTTCACGCTATATGAAACAAAAACAAAAAACAACATTTTTGGTTCATCCCGAAAACTTGTCAAGGCGAAGCCTACAGAGAAAATGGCTACTAGTAAGCTAGTTAGTATCTGAGTCAGCTCGCCTTTTAATATCATGCACAGTTCATTTGGTAAGCCATCCAGGCCTGATGCTTTTCCTTTCTTTATTGCCTTAATTGCCTCCTCACCTCCTCCATGCGTATCTCCTAATTTAAACTCTGATTTAATTCAGATTTAAGTGTCAGCAAGGCATCCTCCCTAAGGCAGCTGCCTATCTGGTCTTCGGAGGCTTTTAAGTGCTCGGTGTATAACTACTGAGAAAAACTTGTGAAGACCTCATCTATGAATAAATCATCTGCGTACCATGTAACAGATTCTATGATTTCAATTCCAGTAATGGTATTTTTGGCATATTCCACTTTCATTATCCAGACCAATAGTTTCCCACAGCCCTCTTCGTATTTGTAGTACTACCCTTCCATTTTCTCTGCAATATTCCTACCAGGTATTCCTCCAGTTCACCTCTTGTTTCTTTATTTTTATTTGTCAAAATAGTTTGATCCTGAGCACTATAATTGGTCTCTAGGCCTCCAAATTTTTTCAATTCTAATTTCTAACTCTATCATTCGGTCCTTTGTTTCTTTGTGCTTATATGCTGCTTGGCTTATGATTCTTCCCCTAATGAATGATTAAGAAGCATCCCAAATTATATGCAGGGGATCATTATCAGGTTTGTCCTACAGGGGCTTGTCAACATCATCATCGAGTGCCAGTGAAGAAAATGAATGCATGCTGATGGCCTGGACTGACAAATGATGGGCACATGTAAATCTGGCTGCTTGCAAGAAAGTACCAACGACAAAAGCAAACTACCAAACAAAACAACAAAATTAATTTGAACATTGCCCCAAGTTTACAATAAAGTTGCCACACAACTTTCATTGTAGACAGTAGTGCATCTCTTAACAACATGCTAGTTGACAAATGTAATAGCTTATCTTCTGTGTCATGTCTCCAACCGTCAAACATGAAAGTATACATGTGGGCAGCTTCAAAATCGTTGGGGAGTCAAGAGGCATTCACAGTGACTATGAGACAAAAAGCAGTATTTCACTGCCTGGGCAGGCTAAAGACAATGAAATTGCAACTTCACATCAATGAGGTCATTTGTCCTGTTGCCCAGCGACACTGCAGAGTCACTTTCCACTTGCGTGAAGCCATTGCGAAAGAACTAGAAACGCTGTTGAAGCATAACATCATTTAATGCTCCACTGATCCAATGCAATGGGTGTCGCCTGTTGTCATGATGACAAAAAGGTCAGCGAGGGTGCAGTGCACATATGTGTATGTGTTAATATTCAGCAAGCCAACAAAGCAATCAAGAGGGAAAGACACACATAGCGAACATGATCATGCCACTGAACGTTGACAAATTTGTCTCCCGTCTTGACCTGAACAAAGAATATCATCAGCCCGAGTTGGAAGAGAATTGCTGGTACATCAACACTTTTTTGACTCATGTAACAGATGTAAAAAGGTGACTTTTGGAGTGTTGTCAGCTGCTGAACTATTTAAGGGTGTTATACGTTGAATAATTCAAGCTGTCACAAATGCTTTAAATTACAGTGATGGCGTACTGTTATTTGTAGCACAACAAGACTCTGACACAAGTGTGCCAATTACTTGCAGACGCAGGTCAAACTCTGAAAACAGCAAAGTGTGAGTTTCACAAGACCATACTCAAACTGTTTCTACACATATTTTCTAATGGGGAATGACTCCTGCCCCAGACAAAGTAAAAGCACTGCCAGCTACCTGCCCCACGTTTCAATGCCTGTTGCAGGGGGTAAACACCCTAAATATCGAATCCAAAATATAGACTGCCCAAAATATCGAATCAATATCGAATCACTAAAATATAGACAGCCCAGAATATCAAATGTATGGTATAAAATATCGAATTCCATAATATCGAATTTAAAATATCGATTTCCATAATATATTTTTTTTTTAGTGTTATGTATGGTAGTATATGTATTAAAATTATTTATTAATTTTGTAATGTATGTTTAATTTATTTAAGTAATGAATGTTATGTAATTTAATTTTTGCGTAATTTAATTCCGTAGAGGGTTGTGGGTTTATAGGGGAATAGGGTGGGAAGTAATTTAATTATAGTAAATTAAATATTAATTTTCATTTATATGTATTGATAATTAATTGATTGATAATTATTTTTAATTGGTAATTCATTTTTTATTGGTAATTCATTTTTTTATTGGAAAATATTTTTTATTAATTGATTAATTGATAATTATGTTAGTTGTATTCATTTGGAGTGGGTTGTGGGTTTATCAGGGAATAGGATGGGAAATGATTAATTGTAATACAGTTAAAAATTATTTTTATTTATATGTATTGATAATTAATTGCTTGATAATTAATTATTAGATGGTCATTAATTTTTATTAATTGGTAAATAATTTTTACTAATTGAATAATTGATAATTATGTTAATTGTCTTATTTATTATTTGGAGTGGGTTGTGTGTTTACAGGGGAATAGGTCTGGAAGTAAATTAATTGTAATAAAGTAAATATTTATTTTAATTTATATGTATTGATAATTAATTGATAATTAAGTATCAATTAGTAATTAACTTTTATTAATTAGTAATTATTTTTTTAAATGGTAATTACTTTTTATTAATTGATAATTATTGTTTTATTGGTAATTAAATTTGTAATAATTGGTAATTTTTTTATTTTTTTATTGGTATTGATAATAATATAATGTTATGTTAATATTAAATCATTACTTTCCATACTGTTGCACTCTCTGGAGTGGGAATAGTAATTTTTACCCCTATTCTATCCAACACTTTCCCTACTTTTGCACTCACTGGAGTGGGAATAGTAATTTTTCCCCACCCACTATCTAACGTTTTCCCTACTGTTGCACTCATTGGAGTGGTAATAGTAATTTTTACCCTCCCGCTATCCAACGCTCTGCCTACTTTTGCACTCTCTGAAGTGGGAATAGTAATTTTTACCCCCCCCCGCTATCCTACGCTTTCCATACTGTTGCACTCTTTGGAGTGGGAATAATGATTTTTACCCCCTGCACTATCCAATGTTTTCCCTACTGTTGCACTCATTGGCGTGGGAACAGTAATTTTTACCCCTAGGCTATCCAGCGTTTTCCCTACTGTTGTACTCTTTGGAGTGGGAATAGTAATTTTTGCCCCTCCGCTATCCAACGCTTTGCCCACTGTTGCACTCTTTGGAGTGGGAATAGCAAGTTTTACCCCTAATCTATCCAACGCTTTCCCTAATATTGCACTTACTGGAGTGGGAATTGTAATTTTTACCCTCTCGCTATCCAACCAATTCTCTACTTTTTTTACATTACATTTATTATTTATTTATTATTTTTATATTTGAAGATTTTTTACATTATTTTAAGTATGTTTTATTTAATTGTTTTTTATTTTTTTATTGGTATTGATAATAATTTAATGTTATGTTAATATTAAATCATTACTTTCCATACTGTTGCACTCTCTGGAGTGGGAATAGTAATTTTTACCCCTATTCTATCCAACACTTTCCCTACTTTTGTACTCACTGGAGTGGGAATAGTAATTTTTACCCCTATGCTATCCAACACTTTCCCTACTTTTGCACTCACTGGAGTGGGAATAGTAATTTTTCCCCACCCACTATCTAACGTTTTCCCTACTGTTGCACTCATTGGAGTGGTAATAGTAATTTTTACCCTCCCGCTATCCAACGCTCTGCCTACTTTTGCACTCTCTGAAGTGGGAATAGTAATTTTTACCCCCCCCCCCGCTGTCCTACGCTTTCCATACTGTTGCACTCTTTGGAGTCGGAATAATGATTTTACCCCTACGCTATCCAACGCTTTCCCTACTGTTGTACTCTCTGGAGTGGGAATAGTAATTTTTGCCCCTCCGCTATCCAACGCTTTGCCCACTGTTGCACTCTTTGGAGTGGGAATAGTAAGTTTTACCCCTACGCTATCCAACGCTTTCCCTAATATTGCACTTACTGGAGTGGGAATTGTAATTTGTACCCTCTCGCTATCCAACCAATTCTCTACTTTTTTTTACATTACATTTATTATTTTTATATTTGAAGATTTTTTACATTATTTTAAGTATGTTTTATTTAATTGTTTTTAATTCGTAATTAATTTAACAATATTTTTAATATATTTAAAAAAATTGATATTTTAGTTCACTATATTTTTAACAATCTATATTTTGTATTCGATATTTTAGTACTTACCTGTTTGTAGATTGGGATTCTATATGTTTGTCCTTCGATATTTTGGAGTTGATATTTTGGGCATTCTATATTATGTGCCTCGATATTAAGTCACTGAACCGTTCCGGGGTCTGTTGATTGTGATCAAAGTTTTAAAGGAATAAAACTTGCAATTGAGAATGCAACCAAGATTACCTACTTCGACCCCCACATGATTCCACTATATGTGAGTCCAGTGGGGCTGGAGGCCATCCTTATTCCACATAATGGTCATCTGAATGCTCAGAGACAAATTGTCGCCTATGTCATTCAGAGACTGTCTAACAACGAACATGCCTACTCTCATAAGAAGAGTCTTGCTCTAATGTGGGCAACATTTCATTGTCACCACAGACCGTCAAGAGCTACCATCTTCAGATATACAAAAACCAAGATGCCCCCTCACATTGAAAAGTGGGATCTGAGACTGCAAGAGTACAATTATATAGGCCTGGGCAGTAAGTTCCATTCCGTTCGCGGAATTTGCGGAATTTGGGTAATTTTGTGTTCCGCAGAGAACGCGAAATTGCCCAAATATCTGCGTTCTCCGACCTTGCGAAATTTTTGGCTTGTTCGCGTTCTCAAAATAATTGTTTTCAAGATATTTCTTCCCGAGCACTTAAACAGAGGTTGCGAACAGTAAAAAAGCATCGCGAACAAGCAATTCCGCGCGTTCGGGCAATTTCTACGTGTTCGCTGAGATTTTTTACCATTTCCCGGAGATTTGCGTAATGCGATTACGCAAATTCCGCCCACCCCTACAATTATACAACTGAACACAAGTCGGATAAAAAACAGAACTCTGCGGATTATTTTTCACAAGTACCGCTAAATCGGGACAGTTTGAGATCCAAGACAACTGAAGATTACATAAATTTCATCGTAAAGTCTAGTACACCAGGTGCCATTTCACTCAAACAGATATTGAGGCTACAAATGCTGACAAGAACATGCATATTCTTAAACACATTATTCTGTCTCAGCCCTGGAATAGGAGTGTTTAACCTCTTGTTGACTATGTTGAATTAAAAAAATTCTAAACTGTACAAGATGAACTGCCTGTGACCAAACAAGGGGCCTGATTACAATGGTGGTGAAACCGCCACTGACAGACTGTCGGTGGCGGTTTCACCACCATCATAACCAGGTTTTCCACCTGTCAGATTTCCATGGCAGTCAGAAAAACGTGGTGGGTGGAAAGACCGACCTACACGGTTCCGGCAGGCGGACTGTATCCAACCACCTGTCGGAACTCACTGCAGTCCCAGCATTGCGGCGATGCCTGCCAGGCACCGCCATTGGGATTATAATATCCCCTTCCTCCAGTCATTTTGCGGCGCTCAACCCGCCATGAAAAGGCAGGCGGAAACGAAGTTGGGGGCTCGTAGATGGCCCCCCTTCATCCCTGGGTTGGGTCAAGGGCACTAGGGGGCACCTATGGTGCCTCCCCAAATATCCCTGCACCATGTGGCAGGCACCGCGTGGTGCCTACCACGTAGTACAGGGATGTGCAAGTGCTTTAATTTTTGCATTTCAGCAGGGGCTTCTGAACGCATCCCCGCTACAGTGCAAAAAATAGGTGATGCGACCTCCGTGGTGGCGGTCGCATCCTAAATCGGATTGTGGGTAGGCCGCCTCATGGGCAGCCGGTCCCAAATCCAAAACGATGACGGACAGACTGAAGTTCGTCTGCCATCGTAATGAGCCCCAAGGTGTTGTATTGAGAGGCTCAAGAATTGTCACACCTGAGAGTTTGAGACAACAGGTCATTGAACTAGCCCATGAAGGACATTGTGGTATCGTAGCTACCAAAAGAGCCCTATGAGACAGAGTGTGGTTCCCGTGTTTAACCAAGCTGGTTGAGTGGGAACTTAAAGAGTGCCATCTTTGCAACTACTTTTCTCCCAAAGTGACTCAACATATACTGACCGTATCTGTCCTTCCTTCAAAAGCTTGGGAAAGGATTGCAATTCATTCCTTTGTGCTTCTAGGAAACAGACAGACAACTTATGGTAGTCATCGGTGAATACACACATTTCGTTTTGGTTGAGAATTTGTCATCAACAACCCATGACAAGGTAATTGAGCAGCTGAATAACATCTTTGCAGCATGGCAGATCCCCATCAATCTCAAATCTGACAACTGTGCTCTGTTCAACAACAAAGGTCATAGATAGTGTTGACTAGGTTTGTGTCAAAAGTACAAGGTGAAGGCATATGGCGATTAGCCTCGGAGAGCCTGGGAGACAGTATTCAATGAAGGTGACTACGTCCTGGTTCGGCAGAAGAGAAAGCGGGAAAACGACTCCATTTTCTGTTGATCCTTTAAGGGTTGTGACATGTAAAGGAAAGATGATGACTGTACATTGTCCTGGACAGTCCATCACACAGGGCTCGTCACACTTCAAACACCAACAGCTGTGATCATCAGATCCTACAGATGAGGTTGTACCGTCTGACAGTCCAAATCATGCATCAGAAATGAACCATCAGTGCCTGAACAGAGTGCATCTCAACTACTTCCTGTCACTCAATCTGGTCGACTAGTGTGAGCACCTCAATGGCTCATCGAAGCAATATAACTGTTGTTTGTACTTTTTATTCAATGTTATGTGGGGTTTATATAGCGCATAATCACCAATGGTCTCTTAGCACTCCTAAAAGAAATATGGAACCCTACCAGCAGTTACATATCAGCGCTCTTAACCGATCGGAGGGGTACATCTTGTCCCAAAGCCTGTGTAAACAAGAGAGTTTTTAGTTTTTTCCTTAATGAATGGAGAGATGCTTCCCTCCGCAGGCTTTTGGCAACTTATTCCACAGTTGGGGGATCAGAACTGAGAAACCCTTCCCACCCATAGTGGTTTTGTCAAACCGTCTGCAGGATAGCAGGCCTGCCTCGGATGAGCAGAGGTCATGACCCAGCAGGTATCTCCTTTGGGGGTCCTTGATGTAATCCTGTGCCCGCCCAAAGAGAGCTTTTTGTGAAATGCAAAGGCCCTTAAACCTGGCCCTCTGCTTAATTGGGAGCCAGTGAAGATACTGCAGTAGTGGTGTGGTATGTGAACGTGTTGGGAGGTTAAAGATTAGTCTTGCTAGGTCATTTATTACTACTTGCAGCTTACATAACAGCTTGTCAGGTAACCTCATATATAATGCGTTGCTGTAGTCCAATCGCAACACAATCAGTGCCGTCACCACAGTACGCAGTATTGAAAATGATAGAAGGGGTACCAATTTCCTGAGTTGCCTCAAAAGGCCCACACAGGTCCCTATCACAGTAGTCACTTGGGATCCTATTAGGTTGGCGTACGGACCTGCATCCTTCCGCCACCCCAGAGGAGGAGGGACCGTCCGCAGGTGCAGCGGCGACCCTTCCGTGCTAATTAGGATGTGACCGCCACCCTGGTGGTCACATCCTGTATTTTTAACATTGCGGCGGGTGCTGCTTGAAGCAGCACACGCCGCAATGTTAAACAAAAACATGTTTACCTTTGCGTGCACGAAGCTGCAGGCACCACGTGGTGCCTGCAGCTTCGTGCACGCAAAGGGAGGGGTTTACCATAGGTACCCCCCCATGTGCACCCCCCCACACCCCTTCACCCCTGGGGGCCCGCAATGGCCCCAGAAGACAACACTGTATGCCTTTCCACGGCGGAAATGCCGCCGTGGAAAGGCATATGACCGCAGCTAATGTAATATGGCTGGCGGTGTCTGATAGACGCCGCCAGCCATGTTAGAGCTTTTCCGCCGCGGTCGGAAGGCGACTGCGGTGGAAAAGCGGCAGACGTAAAATAGATCCCCCAGCCATCCTAATCTGGCGGGGGGTCATTTTCCAGTCCCCAGCGGATAATCCGCATCCTCCTGGCCGGCGGTGGCTTCCGCCGGCCCGGAGGATGCGGATTATCCACAATCCTAATGAGCCCCTTGGCTTGACAGTGTAAGCTTAGCATCTAATTTAATGCCCAAGCTCTTCACGACAGACACCGGTGTGGGTGTGGCCAAAAGAGATCGGACCAAGGGTTGGCTTCCAAAGTGATTGCTAGTGCCTCTGTTTTGCCAGGGTTTACTTTAAGCGAATTGGCGGTCATCCATTTAACTATATACCTCAGGATGTTCTGTGCACAAGATTGCGCTTTAAGGGAGCTGTCGATCCGAAGGATCAGTTGAGTGTTGTCCGCGTAACTGAACACTCGACAGTCCATTTGTAACAATGCTGCCACCAATGGTTGGAGAAAGATGTGAAAAAGAAGTGGGTAGAGCGCAGAGCCCTGAGGAACTCCGTAAGACAATTTGAGATTCCTTATTTTGTGATTGCATTTAAGGAATCGCAAACTTTGCGATTCCTTAAATGCAATGTATTAAGCAAAAAATAATTCCAAAATGCCCTTAAGGAATCGCAAATTACCACCAACTTCTAGTTGGTGGTAAGTTGCGATTTCCTTGAAAAATGCACATTTCAGCATTTTTCAAAGTGCCTTGTGACGCACATCCATGCCCTTAGGGCATGTATGTTCACCACATGTGCACCCATACTTATTTCAGGGGTGCAACAGGGTGTCCTTTGAACACCCCTGCACCCTTCAAATTATTCTCAATTTGCGATTAGCAAATTGCGAATCGCAAATTGACAATAAATTCCCATTCCTTCCTATGGGCCAGGAGGCCCATAGAAATGAATGGGAAAGTATTCCTTAATATGAATATCAAGAAATCGCTAAAAAATTGTGATTTTCTTGATACATATCAATTAGCGATTCTGAAATAGCGATTTCTTAAAAATCGCTAATTAGTATCTTGATACATATGGCCCTAAGTGTGCTAAGACCCTTGCAGTTCTGAGCGGACTCAGTAAAGGAAGTAGGTAATTGGTTAGGAGGTGTTTAGGTATGATTATTAAGGCTCATGGCATAATCAGGGAGCAGTGTGAGTTTGTATGCTGATGAATCAAGATGTACAATCTAAAGGTCCATTTTGGCATATTGATTTGCATGAATCTGGGAAGGATAGAATGCTACAGATGTGTTTAACTTTCTAAAGGCACTTTCAAGATGGCAAGTCAAAGATCTTAGGAAATAAGGCATGTGTCCCTGTTGATTCAAACCTTATAACCTAATGCTTGATTATTTTTTTATTAGTGGAAGACAGGGAATGGAAGGCATTATTTTTTACATGAACACATACATGGCGAGTAGTATTTATTGTATAATAAAAGATAAAGATCTAAAGGTAGGTATTTCTAATAAAGGGCACTGTAGATCGTGAACCAAGCCCTGAGCAGTTCTGTTTATGAAGAAGAAATTCTTGTGATTCCCTGACTGAAGCGTACACAAAAAATGAATTCTGTGATGAACATTTATCTTGTCTTTATATGGCCTTTTATGTTGTTACTAATTTATAAGGCACAACACGCAGTCCTAGGTTTTGTAGATGGCATAGGTAGAACGAAGTAAAAAAATCTATTTAATAAAAAGCATTAATGTCAAGAAAATTATGTAGCACAACGGGGATCTGCTTGGAATGAAATATTCACACTCCAGAGGAAACTGCTCCATTAATCCCCTCATTAAATGTAGGAAAGATACATAATTGACACGTCAATCATTGCCCGCCCCTCCCCTTGGCGATGAGAATGGAAATAATTACTGGAATATGTCTAAATATATTACGTCTTCAACTGGCATGCTTAAAACGAAAACAGAATTTCCAGAAAAAACAAATGTGTTTATTTATATATGCTACTTATTCAAAGCTGCTACAGGGTTTTGTCAGTATTCGAGAGACAGGTAAGACAGGTAGCCTAGCTACTGCAGAACAATGGATGAGAAATCATTGGAGCTGGAACAATTTCCATAGAGGGGGTGCTGCCATCAATGTTACATCACTTACGTCATAAGGATTGTGAAAAATCGAAGCAACATATTTACAAGAGAATGGTGGAGCGTCACTTTAAGCCAAAATTGCTAATGTGGCGTTCCGCCATTCTGAAAAGACAGGGATTCGCAGTTTTTATAATAATATGGTCACCCCTGCGTTTTCACTGGCACTGGCGCTAAATTCAGCTACCTAGCGCCAGCGAAGGCACATTTTTACCAGAGTACAAAGGTGCCTGCGTTGCAGGGATTTATTGTTTTTGTGCAGGAAGGTGTGCATAAACAATCACTTATGGAGAATTGTAACTTCTGAGCAGTCACGGCCGGCATGATTTGCGAGTGGGATGGAGCGCAGTGAGGGGTGGGGGGGGTGTCATTTTAAATTTCAAAAAAGAAAGTTAACTTACCTTTGTCAGCCCGGTCTGGTCCCATGTCGTGTTTTCCTGCGTGTCTCTGCTCCTCACAGGGATCAGGCAGCCTCCCTCCCCTCCCCTAAGCCAATCACAAAGATGCAATGGCAGCGTTGTGATTGGCTGGGATGCCAACATGGAGAAAATGGCAGAGTGTACATGACTGGTTTGGTCGGCCCCAGAGGGCAAACCAACCAGTCAGGGCCTGCAACATTTGGCTAACCATTCTTCGTCTGCCTTGTTGCAGGACCGCCAGCCCGCCCGTCCGCCACCAACCAAACCCTTTTGCTTTCTCGCAGTGCAAGAAGCAATAACATAACATGGTATATATACTGCGAGAAAGCAATGGGGCGACGTTCCTCCGCCCACGTGGAGGAGCCGCCTGTGCTACAGAATGATTTAGAAAAGGGGGTGGTGATGAACAGAGTGTCTGAGTTAAGCAGACCACTCTTACCCAGTCCAAAGATCAGGGCTTGATCCATCACCGTTATTTATCTCACTGCCCCATCCCAGCTCAGAACCTGGCTACATGCAAATCAGTCTGTCCCTGGCCCAGTGCATCATGGGAACAGGGCAGACTAAACTACCAAGCCAATTCTTCACCAGAAAGGAGACAAGCTACCGGGGACCGGTTTCTGGCATTTCAGCCTTCTTCGGCCCGGCTTGCTTGAATCCTGATGGAGCAGTGAGAAAGGGACTCATGTCTGAGTATACCCTGCCACACCTATAGTGGCCAAAAACGATTTAGAAAAGGGGGTGGTGATGAACAGAGTGTCTGAGTTAAGCAGACCACTCTTACCCAGTCCAAAGATCAGGGCTTGATCCATCACCGTTATTTATCTCACTGCCCCATCCCAGCTCAGAACCTGGCTATATGCAAATCAGTCTGTCCCTGGCCCAGTGCATCATGGGAACAGGGCAGACTAAACTACCAAGCCAATTCTTCACCAGAAAGGAGACAAGCTACCGGGGACCGGTTTCTGGCATTTCAGCCTTCTTCGGCCCGGCTTGCTTGAATCCTGATGGAGCAGTGAGAAAGGGACTCATGTCTGAGTATACCCTGCCACACCTATAGTGGCCAAAAACGATTTAGAAAAGGGGGTGGTGATGAACAGAGTGTCTGAGTTAAGCAGACCACTCTTACCCAGTCCAAAGATCAGGGCTTGATCCATTACCGTTATTTATCTCACTGCCCCATCCCAGCTCAGAACCTGGCTATATGCAAATCAGTCTGTCCCTGGCCCAGTGCATCATGGGAACAGGGCAGACTAAACTACCAATCCAATTCTTCACCAGAAAGGAGACAATCTACCGGGGACCGGTTTCTGACATTTCAGCCTTCTTCGGCCCGGCTTGCTTGAATCCTGATGGAGCAGTGAGAAAGGGACTCATGTCTGAGTATACCCTGCCACACCTATAGTGGCCAAAAACGATTTAGAAAAGGGGGTGGTGATGAACAGAGTGTCTGAGTTAAGCAGACCACTCTTACCCAGTCCAAAGATCAGGGCTTGATCCATCACCGTTATTTATCTCACTGCCCCATCCCAGCTCAGAACCTGGCTATATGCAAATCAGTCTGTCCCTGGCCCAGTGCATCATGGGAACAGGGCAGACTAAACTACCAAGCCAATTCTTCACCAGAAAGGAGACAAGCTACCGGGGACCGGTTTCTGGCATTTCAGCCTTCTTCGGCCCGGCTTGCTTGAATCCTGATGGAGCAGTGAGAAAGGGACTCATGTCTGAGTATACCCTGCCACACCTATAGTGGCCAAAAACGATTTAGAAAAGGGGGTGGTGATGAACAGAGTGTCTGAGTTAAGCAGACCACTCTTACCCAGTCCAAAGATCAGGGCTTGATCCATTACCGTTATTTATCTCACTGCCCCATCCCAGCTCAGAACCTGGCTATATGCAAATCAGTCTGTCCCTGGCCCAGTGCATCATGGGAACAGGGCAGACTAAACTACCAAGCCAATTCTTCACCAGAAAGGAGACAAGCTACCGGGGACCGGTTTCTGGCATTTCAGCCTTCTTCTTGCTTGAATCCTGATGGAGCAGTGCGAAAGGGACTCATGTCTGAGTATACCCTGCCACACCTATAGTGGCCAAAAACGATTTAGAAAAGGGGGTGGTGATGAACAGAGTGTCTGAGTTAAGCAGACCACTCTTACCCAGTCCAAAGATCAGGGCTTGATCCATCACTGTTATTTATCTCACTGCCCCATCCCAGCTCAGAACCTGGCTATATGCAAATCAGTCTGTCCCTGGCCCAGTGCATCATGGGAACAGGGCAGACTAAACTACCAAGCCAATTCTTCACCAGAAAGGAGACAAGCTACCGGGGACCGGTTTCTGGCATTTCAGCCTTCTTCGGCCCGGCTTGCTTGAATCCTGATGGAGCAGTGAGAAAGGGACTCGTGTCTGAGTATACCCTGCCACACCTATAGTGGCCAAAAACGATTTAGAAAAGGGGGTGGTGATGAACAGAGTGTCTGAGTTAAGCAGACCACTCTTACCCAGTCCAAAGATCAGGGCTTGATCCATCACCGTTATTTATCTCACTGCCCCATCCCAGCTCAGAACCTGGCTATATGCAAATCAGTCTGTCCCTGGCCCAGTGCATCATGGGAACAGGGCAGACTAAACTACCAAGCCAATTCTTCACCAGAAAGGAGACAAGCTACCGGGGACCGGTTTCTGGCATTTCAGCCTTCTTCGGCCCGGCTTGCTTGAATCCTGATGGAGCAGTGAGAAAGGGACTCATGTATGAGTATACCCTGCCACACCTATAGTGGCCAAAAACGATTTAGAAAAGGGGGGGACAGGAACAGACTAATTTGCATACAGCCAGGTTCTGAAACTGGGATGGTGCAGTGAGCTAAAAAACGGTGTTGGATCTAGCCCTGATCTCTTGACTGGGTGAGAGCTTTCTGCTTAATTCAGAGACTCTGTCCCTCACCACCCCTTGTTGCAAATATTTTTGTCCACCCTAAGCGTGGAAGGGTATTCTCAGATGTGAGACCCTTGCTCATTGCACCATCAGGATTCAAGCAAACCGGGCCGAAGACGGCTGTAATGCCAGAAACCGGTCCCCTGGAGCTTGTTTCCTTCCCAGTGTAAGAATTGGCTTTTGTAGTTTGGTTTGCCCTGTTCCAATCATGCACTGGGACAGGAACAGACTAATTTGCATACAGCCAGGTTCTGAAACTGGGATGGTGCAGTGAGCTAAAAAACGGTGTTGGATCTAGCCCTGATCTCTTGACTGGGTGAGAGCTTTCTGCTTAATTCAGAGACTCTGTCCCTCACCACCCCTTGTTGCAAATATGTGCTACAGAATGAAGCACATATTGAAGTTGCAACTCGTCATTTTTTAATGATTGTTCATGAGCACTTTCCTGCACATGAACAATCACTAATGGCGATTTGCTGTTTCTATGTGTGCTTCAGAATGCAGCGCACATAGAAACAGGAAGAACTAGAAATTATTCATTTCACCCCATTTCGCCAGGATAAGACCAGGTTTTCTCTGGTCTTATTTTTGGCGCTACCCCATATTAACGCTAGCCTTGTAAAAAGGGGGCAATGTCAAAAACGTAATGGGTGTTGCAGCACAACACCCACAGCAACACCCACCGCCTGCCCTTTTCCTGCTAAGTGCAGCATGAAAGGTCACCTTATTCACAAGGCCGCTTTATGCCCCGTTAAGTGTCTTAATGCCCCCTTGTAAATAGGGCGAAGGGATTATCACAACAGGAACATCAGAAAAAGTGACATTACTGTGGCGATAAGATCTTGTAAATATGCCCCCAGGTGTCAAGCGAGCCCTGCCCATTGAGGAGGATAGTGGTAAGGGCGTGGTTTGTAGCCGTTTTGAAGAATTCTGTTGCACATATATTACTAAAACATGGTCTGGTAGCACACTACCACAAAATTCACACTGGCTTGCAGTGTTTCCTATAAAGCCATGTCTCACTAATGAAAATATGTTAAAATCGGGTTTTCATCAAATATGAATCATTTGCGAATGACCAAGTAAAGTGCCTTTTGTTATTTGTCATCCTATTAAAATATTTGTATCCATCACCCTTTAGAATACAAAAAAAGTGCTTCATGTCTGCTTTCTAACTGCAGATTGATTTTAAAATAGTTGTACTTTTAATTTACAGGTATTTAAATTTGGTTCTGTGTTAGAACACTCCAGCAAGATTGTCAGATAGTGCACGTTTCAAAATGATTACCTTTGCAGTAAAAGAAAAGTAAACAGCTATACAATGTGAAAAGAATAACAGTAATTAGTCAGAAGACATAACCTGTATTTGACCTCCCTCTTTGAAGCACATCAAAGGCGTCAAGAAAAAAGAAACATTGTAAGGCATCTTTATTGCTCCAATCACCTTCTGGGGTTGCTAAACCCCCCCCCCCCCCCCCACCACCACACCCATACTTTCAGTGCCTATGTATAAATGTGAAAAACAGCTTAAGGCCTCATTAGGGTACATAAAGAATACTGCAAACTGGAGGTTCTCTCACACCCCCATCCAAACCCATGGTTCCCAGTGGGTGCCCAATTAGAGGTGGTGGAAACCGCATGATTATCATTGGAGGAGCCTCCGTTGGCTCGCGCTGTGGTAAACAAGTGACCCATGCACTACAAGACGTTGGGATGAGGAGACCATCAATTATTTCCATAGCCACTGTCTGCCATGGGGTGCAAAATACCGAATGGCAGCAGGCGAGGGAAGAAGACTGCCTGCACGTTGTGCCTGTTTTTATGAGTTTGCATTTTCTAAACCGCAAACATTTAAACTGGTATTTCTCCACTTATTGCTTTCTGTGTATTATGATGCAAGACATGTTATTGTTGAGTTACTTTCTTGTTTGCTGTAATCGTTCCTACATGATAAACAGGTTCTTGTAGATATTCGGCAATGCCATGTGTTTGAAATGGGAACAGAAATCTGACCGATTTAGAGTCCACCACTTTTCAAAATGTGGCTTAGTTTAGGGTGGGAAAAGTAAACTGCGTCCGTTTAGAATCCAATATTTTCCCCAGTCTGGTTAAGTATAGAGTGGGAGTTGATAACCTAATACTTCATTACTAATGTGTTACATTTGTAGTGGGCGCACACTATTTTTACATTATTATTTACATTATTATTTTAAATACAATAATTCACATATTTACTATGTTCTAAACATTTCCTCTTAATAAAATGTTTTTCTGTATGTGTTATTATTATACATTAAAGGACACTTCATAAGTAACAATAAATCAGACAGTGTTCTGTTTTTGTAAAATATAGATAATTTAAGGTGCAAGTTCTTTCTTTACGTTTCTAATTTCAATAAAGAAATCAACCATTATTTAATAATTAGTTCACATATATTAGCACATTTATTTTTTAACATTTTCACCTGAAAGTTTTTTCAATAATCATTTTTCAACACAATTTTAATACATTTTTAGTGAATGTTTAGACACATTATTTTTGATTTTTTTTTGTTTTATCAGAAATTGTTTATATATTTCTGCAATAACATTTATTGATTTATTGATTTATTGATTTATTTTATATTTCTGCTTTCTGTCTTATGGTGTTCACAATATGTATATTTGTTTACAACATAATATATGTTTAATAATTACTTTTCTCTTTGGTATACAAGAAAGAAAGTATTTTTTCCATTTAAATTTTGCCTTCAATTTCTCAAGTAATGTATTTTGTAATTTATTTTCATCATTGTTAGTATCTAGCTGTGGTTCACGAGGATCATAGTCCCTTGTCGTAGTTTTACGGTGCAGGTAAGAACATTTTCTAAATAATGCTTAAAGAATGTTGGTTTGTTACAATGTAGTGTGTGCAGGTAGGCCTAATTTGTTGTTTAAATTATATATGTACTGTTCCATTCAGGGACATAATTTTATCACAATAAACTAAGAGAAAGTCAAGTAGTGTCCATGCCTGATCATTTGGAGGGACTACAGGGTTGTTGTATATATATATATATATATATATATATATATATATATATATATAGAGAGAGAGAGAGAGAGAGAGAGAGAGAGAGAGAGAGAGAGAGAGAGAGAGAGAGAGAGAGAGATTTTCACAAAATGTTTAAACATAGCATGCATGTAAATATTTATATAAATATTTGCATTCTATGTTTGAACGTTTTGCATGGTTATTGTTTGTGTTTGAGGTGGGTTTATATGTTTTTTATTTACAGGTTTTTCTATCATTGTGGACAGAGATATTTCAGCTGAAGTTAACATTTTTGGGTTTATTTATGGTATACGTTGAGAGTTTTCTCCAACTTTTTTAAATACTTTTTCTTGATTGTTGCAGCTTTCCTGTAATGTTTATTGTCTTTTTAAATATTTTTGTGTTTTGTGGGGTAATGATAGAGTTCATATGGGTTTTTTTATGAACAATTTTTTTTATAAACTGTTTGGGTTATTTTTTACTTTACAATGTTATGTTGGATTTATGTTTTTGATCTTGGATACTGGATTGTTGATCACAGACATCTGCTAACCAATCCTGAGTAATGCATTTTTGTTATTGTTGTTGATCTTTTGGGAGGAATTTTGGTATTTCTTTTGTTTGTTTTCATGAGCATGTAATTCAATATATTGTTTTCTGATTTTTAAGCATTTTCTGTATTGTGCTCAGAATTTCTGTTATCTTACGCTGATTTATATTATTTTGCATTTTTTGCTTATTGTATGTGTAGAATAATTTGCTTAATTATTTTGTATAAAATGTAATTTCCTATATTTTTTCATCAATATTTTTTGACTATACGAATGTATTTTTTGTTCAGTGATTAGAAAATGGAAAGGGGAGACCTCTCGGTCACCCCGAACGTATGGCTGGGTGCCCCGATCCCCCGGGAAACCTTTGCGGGCCGGGGGCGTTTCCCGGCCGGTATGCCCATAGTGGCGTGGTTGGAGCACGCACCCGCCGCCTAAAAGGGTTGTCCTAACACCCTCCGTAAGTCCGTGCACTTCTGGGCGGGATGGGGATGCTGCCCCGCCTTCCCGCTGCAAGATAAATGGCGCGGGAATCCAGGCAGGCGTCCTCTTGTTCCTGCGCTCTGAAGGCTGCACCACTCGTCGCTCGTGAGCCCTCAAGGGAACAAGCTGCAGTTTTTGACCCACCCACCAGCCCCTGTTGCAGAAGTTTGGGAGTAAAACAAAGTTCTAATTCGCAATTTGATTATAATGGATAAACGTCTTGTTGGAACCGTTTCTCTCATCGTAGATTGATGCCAAGAGTGTGCATGCAACTGAATACTTGCCTATAGGCCTTTTTTCCTTTGTAGAAATGTAATGAACTATATGCAATAAAATTGTTCTCTGCTATAGGACCTTTTTCTCCTTTGTAGCAATGTTTATAGTTCATTGGATATATCTAGCTGTAATTTACGATTAAGCATAGGTTTTTTCCCCCTAGTAGGTAACTAACTGTCGTATTTATTTAGTCTTCGGTCGGGCGGTAAAGTCATGATCGGTGAGCAGTGATTTCAAGGTCCCTAGTGGGGGCGCCGCCCATTATGGATGGGAGCGCCCGGGGGGAGGCGGCCATTTGCCCCTCCCACGGGGGGCGGCACCCATTACGGATGGGATCGCCCAGGGGGAGACGGCCATAGGCCCCTCCCAGGGGGAGACGGCTATATGCCCCTCCCACGAATTTCCCGGGGGCCGGATATCCGCTCCGGCGGAAGAGAGTGCGGGGAAAGGGGGGGGAGTCCACGCTGTCCTTCTTACGGATACTCCGCACGGGAACTCGGACGACTTTAAGATGCCGCCGAGTGAAAGGGGGCTCCCATGACAAGGGAAGTTACAGTTGGCTACGAGGGTAAAGCCCTCTGCGCATGCGCCACTCACATGTGAGGGCGGAAATTTGGTGAAAGGGATCTGACACCGGTTAAGACCTTGCCGGTGGCCCCTAACAATAGGATGTAAAAAAAATTTGTATGCAATGCATTATGTCATGATGTTAGACTCGGTTAGGAAAATCTTTGTATTAGAGATTTGTTAAGGTTAGTCTGGATACCTGTCCCATCAAGTGTAATGAAAGTTGAATTTTGTACATGATACATGAAACGTTTTTAATTTAAAGTTTTAAATTTTGTTTCATATTTTAATAAATACGGCCGGGGGGGTCGTGATGCCCACCTGCCTTCCAAAAGTTCAAACTGTGTCTGACTCCTACCATTGGGATTGGTGGTGGAAGGGGTGGCGGGCATCCCGGACCATATGCATGTGTTGCATAGGAAAAGCCAATATTTATATTTTCTTTAGTCACTCCTAAAGTACCCCTTGTAGGCCCACATAATGGGATGCTTACTAATAAATGCAAATAGGGCGCGCTACACATAGGGTTTAGTGTGTTCTTGCAAGTGCTAGTGTGAAATAAAACCCAAATGCTATTTCACTGTGTAGGTTTGCTAGACTTTTCCCTGGGATGAGCTGTTAAAGGGGTGAGGATACTGAGAGAGAGAAAGAGAGAGAGAGAGATAGTCCTGTAGGTCTGTAATTGGTAGATCTGAACTAAATCCCTTAGGCGCATTGTCTCAAGTCCCAAGTCAAAACTTATCAAGGTTAGATTTCCATCTAATGGTGAGAGAATTCAGTTTACTAAAGGTTCACAGATCAGGAGGGTAGTTCGAAATATAAATACCACAGACTGGGGCTTACCTGTTACAAACAGGTGATATGCTTTAAATAGCGCCTTGTGTACCACGAAACCAACACAGGAGCCGAAGACGTAGACAACTGCAGCAACGAGATAGAGAAAGTCTGGATATGAAAAACAAATTAAACAAAAGGGAGAGGAGGCAGATAACGCATCAGAAGAGGAGAAGGTTCAAGAGGGACCTAACAGGGAAAAACCAACAATGGTAAAGCAATGAGACAAGCTGGATGTGAACTGCCATCAACAGCAACATGTCTGTTGCTGGAAAAGGGAGCTCAGTGTGAGTCTGCCCTAAATACGCTGTCTACCACTTTTTGAGATGTGGATCTGAGTTTGCTGATCCTCCTGTGGCTGCGACTCTGACTCTGGGAAATGCAGCTTAGCATGTTGCATGGTGTGATTGCCATTGTCCTGTGTTCCATCTCCTTCATGATTCCCTTCTTGTGTGCCCTATCTCCTGACGTGACAAAATCCTTTAAAGTTATTTCTTCTTTTTCTAAATTTCTTTATAAGTTTTTGTGATGAAAATGACAACACATGACAGGGTGCCAATACAGTAGTTAAATTCACTACATTGACAGCGGTCAAGGCAAACTCGGCAATTACAAACTGAGGGGAAAAAGGAGGTGAAGAAGGGTTTATTTGCGAAAGTAACAACAGGGAAGGCTGGCTGGGCATTGGCATAGAGCAGAAAGCTGAGCATCCAGCATTCCTACCACCAATCTTGGGAGGCGGAGGCAGAGCTTTAGGCCTGGCATATGCTTGAAACAGCAATAGTAGTGGTCGAGAGAAGAGCGCCTCCTTCTGGCCAGCAAGAACCAGTCGCAGAAGAGCAGGAGGCAGTGCACAGGGAATGGCAGTGGGGAGTGGCATGAGTGCGAGTTGTGCTTTAAAGTTTTTTCCTACTTAATTTTCAAAATCAGATTATTGATACCTTAACGAGGAAAGGACTTTGAAAAAAAATTACTTGTAAGAAATTGGGTTATCAGTTGAGGGGGAGGACCCTACTCAAGGAACAGCCACAACTTTTGCCAGGGTGAATAACAAAAGTCGCTTAATTATTCTGTGCTTAGCCTCCTGGTAGTTTGGCACAATAGTAGTCAGGTTTAACCCAGAGGCAATATGTAAACTGCTTTTGCAGCACAAAAACAGTAATAAAATGAAAACACAACACAAGAAAAATCCCAAACCAATTTAGAAAAACAGAATACATTTTAATAGAATGCCATCAAAATTCCAAAATGAATTAAATCCAATCAGCAGAACTGGAGCTATGAACATCTATGTTTTTAGAGCAAAATAGTGCCTAAGAGATGAAAGCGCCAAAGGTGGGTATCTGCTTGCGCGAGACCAGGGCAAAATCAAAAACTAAGGTTGACAGCGATGAAGTGTGCTTTCGGATGCATAATGAGGATTGGGCCTGATCTCAATTTACCTTCAGATTTATAAGAAACTAGAAAAGAAATGTTCCTTAGAAAGCAGAGCTTATCAGTGCAAGCAAGCAGGCGGGGTCCGAGAAGGAGGTGACGTTATCTGAGAGCTGCTGAATGGAAAAGTACCTCAGACTTTTTTGGAAGTCAAAAATCTCCAATGTGACGAAGTTGCAGGCTGTAGCCGAAGGGCTTGGTGACTCTGAATATTTTGCCAAGAGATCCCACTGAACAGGATTTGCTGCTGTGGAAAAGAAAGTAGTGGGAGCTACCGCACAGTCAGGCCAACCAGAGACATTCCTTCGGCAGATTCAAGTTCAAGTTCGGGTATTTGTATAGCGCACTGCTCACCCAGAGGGTCTCAAGGCGCTTGGGTAAGGGGTTCATTATTTGTCGAATAGCCAGGTTTTAAGTTCTTTTCTGAAGGAGATGTGGTTTTGAGTAAGGCGGAGGTGAGTGGGGAGTGAGTTCCAGGTCTTGGCAGCAAGGAAGGAGAAGGATCTGCCACCCATGGTGGATTTTCGGATGCGCGGGACAGCGGCAAGGGCTTGATTGGACGATCTTAGTCGGCGGGTGTGTTTGTAGAGGGACAGTGGAGTGTTGAGGCATTCGGGTCCTAGATTGTAGAGGGCCTTGTGTGCGTGGGTGAGAAGGCGGAATGTGATTCTTTTGTTGACGGGAAGCCAGTGGAGGTCTTTTAGGTGTCCGGTGATGTGATCTTGGCGAGGGATGTCTAATATGAGTCTCGCTGATGCGTTTTGGATGCGTTGGAGTTTTTTCTGTAATTTAGCTGTGATTCCGGTGTATAGTGTGTTACCATAATCCAGTCGCCTCGTGACCAGTGCGTGGGTGACAGTCTTTCTTGTCTCGAGGGGGATCCAAAAGAAGATCTTTTTGAGAATGCGAAGTACGTTGAAGCAGGAGGATGAGACTGCGTTGACTTGTCTGGACATCGAGAGAGAGTCTAGTATGAAGCCAAGGTTACGTGCATGGTCTGTGGGTGTGGGTGCTGTGCCCAGAGCGGAAGGCCACCAAGAGTCGTCCCAGGCAGAGGGGGAAGATCCTAGGATGAGCACCTCCGTTTTGTCTGAGTTGAGTTTTAGGCGGCTATGTTTCATCCATTCGGCTACTTCTTTCATGCCTTCGTGAAGATTGGTTTTGGCGGTGTTAGGGTCTTTGGTGAGGGAAAGGATTAGCTGGGTGTCGTCGGCGTAAGAGATGATGTTAAGTTTGTGTTGACGCGCGACCAGGTGGAGGGCTCAAGGTCTTTGGTGCTTCTAATGTCCCTGTAGCTCACACAGGAGGAGAGCAAACTAGCCCTTGGAGTCATTTCTGGCGAACCTGGGCTCAAGGAGATGGCTCAGTTCTCCTTAAAGCAGCAAGGGCCTTGGAATCCTCTGGTAGCAGCAGGCCAGTCCTCTGGAAGTTCCAGGCAATCCTTCTGAAGCCTACCACAGATCCAGAAATGTACTGAAGATGTGTTCTGAGGGTCCAATATTTTTACCTGCGCCAGCCTGTGAAGCAGGGGTACATTGTTAGATACTCCCTCCCCCAATCCGGTTCTGGAAAGCTCTTCCCTTCCAATGCCACGACTCCAAGAAGTCTGAGATGACAAATGGAAGGTGTCAGGTTCATTTGTTTGTGCTGGAGGTCAGCCCTTTGAAGTGAGGTGGGAAACAGCTCCGCCTCCAACCCCTCTAGGCAGGATGTCACATCCTACCAATACCCAGTCCGCTTTGTCTCACTGCTGGCAGGAATACACAAACCAAAATTGCAAAGCATCCATGGTCTTGAGACCCAGGAAACTGGCAGAGGCACAAAATAGTTAGGCTAGGAACATTTCAGCTTTCTAAAAGTGCCATTTTCAGAATTGTGACCTAAAATCTGACTTTACCATTAAAGAAGATTTTAAATTGCAATTCATTTCAGTCTAAACATGACATGTCTACCTGCTCCAAATCAAAAGTTATCACTTATTAAATGTATTAAAGTAACCCAATGTTGTCCAGTAGGAGAGGTAGGCATTACAAAAGTAAAAAAACAAATGTGGAAGTGTTGCAAGACATGTAAAACATAAGCCTACATGTCCTGCTTTTTAATTACCATGCACTTTACCCTATGGGCTTTTAGGGCCTACCTGAGGGGTGACCTATATGTATTAAAAAGGAAAGCAGTTTGAAACTGCACGACAAGCTGCAGTATCAGGCTTGAGACAAGTTTTAAAGTGGTACTTTTGTGGGTGGCACAATGAGTGTAGCAGGCATTTATTTTACAGAATCGGGGTACATGGAATACTACTTTTTGGGGATGTATGAGTAAATTAAATGTGCCAATCAGGTGTAGGCCAATTTTACCATGTGTTAGGGAGAGATCACAAGCACTTTAGCAATGGTTAGCAGAGGTAAAGAGCACAGAGTACTAAAGCTAAGAAAAACTTATTTCAACAAACAGGAGGGTTGAATGCAAACCGTTTGGAGGTTGGCCACACCAGGGATGCTAGGTCTAACAGTCCTTTTTTATATATAATCCACGACTGGCCTAAAGACAGTTTTGCCACACATAGCATCCAAGGCTGAAATCCTTGGCTAGGTCGGTAACTAGCTCTGGCTGAGAGAACAATAGCCTGTGTCTGAGCCTAGGAAAAGACAGACATTAACTGCTGACCACTTAGCAGGTGAATTTAGCTGTCTGAGCATGTATAATATTGGTAGGAAGGGAAGCTTAAGCTCTACCTCAGTTGAAAGGAGAATACAATTGATGGCTTTTTTTTAATTTCAAAGATCCTCCTAGACAGTTAGTATACAGTCACAGTAAGGGAAACAAACCAGTTTTGACAGTGTCAGTTAGGAGTAGAGATCATCTGAATAAGGATGTGGAAAAGGATCTGAAGACAAGCCTTCCTGTTGGCAGATATTGACTGTCATCTTGGAACAAGGGCTCATGAGTAATTCTACAATAAGACAAAAAGAAAGTTATTTAAAAGTTGGTGGGAGATTACAATATATATGGTGGAGTAGCAGACACAAAGAAATGTTCCCAACATTTGGAAAAAGTGTAAATTATGGCATACTTTAGAAATTGGCAAGCAGAGTTCTTCATTGCAAAGGTAACAGTGTGCCCTCTCTGCCAAGGCCGCAATCTATCCATTTTATTTAGACTGCAGGATTTTCATTGATGGGGCCTCTGTTCGATCTGTTGATAGAAAACATCATCCAATGGCCAAGAGAGTAGGGGTTGCTGGAGAAGGAACATTACACAACCCTCCCCTATTTTAGGAGAACTGTGTAAGATCTTTGTTTCCTGTCTGTCAACGCAGGAAAAAACTGGCGGTGAGAAACAGATAAAATAAGACTGACCCCATCATCCAGGGTTTGGGGAGGGGCATTATCTTTTAATTATACAGAAACAAACTCCTGTTTTAGGATGAATAAATCATGTCTAATACACATTTGAGGCAATTTAGCCTGCTTCACAATAAAGCATATTTATACTAGTCATTAGCCTATTTCTCTCTCCACCTCTGCCTTTTGAACCTAATGGAAACATACATGTTTTTCCAGTAATAATTGATATATACCTAAAGCAAAGGCAATTCTATTGTAGCATGGGAGGAAAGCCCTGCACCACTTTCACAGTGTCATAAGACAGAACTCAGACTTGTGCGTCTGGAGACTAGACACTGGGGTCTCGCATGGTAGCTTGGAGCTACTAGTAGCTCAACAACTATCAATAAGTACTTGCTGGGAATAGAGCCCAGCCTAATACATGATTTAGAGGTCTGTTGAACTTGGTAATCCTGCATATGGCAGGAGATAGTAGCATTGTGCTATAGACCCTTGAAGTAACAGACGGCCAAACCAATGGGAAAGCCCCACAATTGAACTCATAAACATAGGGAGAGATTGCACAGAGCCTATCATTTAATCAAATATCATGCAGCAAAGCCACCTGCTGACTAGTCATAAAGCAAACCTGTGCTTTTTGTCACACTGCGTTTGTGAGCATAGGAATGCAAAAAAGAGAAGAGTAACTCAATTGAAGGACTGTAAGAGTTGGAGTGAAAGTGTGCAAGCTTAATGAAAATGATAATCTGATGTCCTTGATTGAGGTGGTAATTATTGTAACAGTTATTATATCTGTTAGTAGCTCAGAATGAATTATGTTGACCAGAAGTAGCTCTCATTACAGAAGAAGTTGGAGACCCCTGAATTAGTGGCATGTATCCACACCAATATGTGTTTAATGACTGCGGACACCATATGGTAACTTTTATGCAAAAGAGGTTTTCTGATCATCATAGTTAAAGCACAACATATTTCTGCCACAAGAAGAGTGCTTCAGCTTTAGTACTGGTACAAGATTTCTTTCCCTTCCACCGCAAGCAGTAAGTCATTGCTTTCATCAAGCATGATAATGCTGGTATCATATACGTTAAATCATGGAGAGCTGTTTCCATATCTTAATTAGATTATACAAAAAGTATCCAAGGATAATTGGAAAGATGTAATTGTCAAGTTAGAAATGCTTTCACAAAAGTAATAGCGTTCCTTGGGATTTCCATGTATGTCTGCTTTTCTCAGTTTCTATTGAAAAAAAATTGCTTTTAGTTTAGGGGCAGTACCCAACTCAAGTAATAAGTACAACCTTTGTCAGAGTGAACCACTAAAGTCAGTGAATGAACCTGAGCTCAACCCGCGGGTAGCTATGGCACAGTGCAGACAGGTTTAACTTAAAGGCAATGTGTAAAGTATTTATGCAATACTTAAACAGTAATACATTTAAAATGCAAAACAATAAAGATCCCAAAAGGAATTCGAAAAATCGAGTGACATGTAAAACAAAATGATACAAAATCGACAAAAATACTATAAGAGAAATCAGAGATAGACACTTTTTAATTTTTAAGTAGAACTAGTACCAAGCAGCACAATGCGCCAGTGATAGTTAATGGTTGCAGTAGAACAAGACCTAGGTGCCATTTGATGCTGACTTCGATGGAGTGCCGGTCGAATACACTAATCAGGTTTGTCCTGGTCAAAGATTTTACCTTCTGACTTAAGTCCTTTAAGTCCCAATGTAGTGTACCGTTCAAAAAACCCCCAGGACCTTGGAGGGACGGCACTTAGAGACTTACAGGGTAGCAGCCAGAAGCCAACAGGAAGATTCTGTCCAGTTCCAATTGCCACTGGTCTTTTGAAGCTCCTGTAGCTTTTTTCAAGTTTTATATATTTATTTTTAGTTTTTTTTTCATTAACAATTATGATTGGGATTGCAAAGCTTTTTTCCAGGATCACTTGAAAAGCATTAACCATTATGCCATATTGATGAGTCCCAGCATTGTTTCATTACTCTAATTATTCAAATACAGCACACCAGCCCCCCATCCTCACCCTCAATCCCATCCATCAATGTGTGAAGCATTGTGCACCAAGTATTCAAGTCATCAGCTAATTTATCATCTATCCTGACCATTTTCATCCTAGGTTCTTCTGCAATTGCTGGTCTTTCTCTTAGGATGCTGCAGTCAAGCTGCATAATTTAAGCCAGTGTATGGCAATCTGACACTTTGCCAATACCAAGCCTAATAGTACACAGCGGAATTTAATCAGTAATTTCTTGGGTTTAGGAATAGAAAATTCGATTAACAAACCCACATGATTACATAACTTATTAGATACAGAATGCTGGTGCATTTGCAATTGGGCACACGTCCAGGTCATATGAAAGAAATACGCTCTTTCCTTGCCGTATTCAAGGCATACAAACAGCCTATCCAGATATATTCTAGACAATGTTAAATGTGTCAAATAAATGTGATGAAGGACATTAAAATGTGTCTTCTTGAATCCTGCATTACTAAAAATCGGTTTAGACATGTGTATAGGTCTGATTAAATTCAGCATATGTTAACTGTGTGTCAGGTTCCCTCTGCGTATGCTTGTAGCCATAACAGGAGGTCAACCAGATGACCCTCGGAGTCCACATTTTTGTCTCTGGATACAAAAAGGAGAGCAGACCCAGTCTGAAGTGGGTATCTGGAGATGCTACATTTGTGACTGCCCTAACCAAAGGGGTAAAGGTTTTTGAGGGCTCACCCTACCCACATTAGGAATAGTAAAGATGCTAAAGTCTTTGGAAACACTAAACTTGGGCTCTGAGCTCTTTACTAAACTTAATAATGTATACCAATGTTTCCTATGGAACAGCCTGCCCTTCTACAGTGAAAATAGCTTTTAGGGATTTTTCCCTGCAATTACAGGTTTTCCTTTCAACATTTATATGTCCTACTTTTAAATAAGACACATCCTGCTTCTGGGAAAGTAGTTGGCCTATTGGTGTGAATTATAATTATTTAAAAGTAAGGTTCAGGCCTGTGAAAAGGGGTTTTATTGACTGGTCCATTTTGCAAATAAAAACTGGCAAAGCAAGGGGGTGGCAGTCTGAGTTTTAGGGGTGGCACCCTCTCCACCCTCTTACCTGTTGCTGTGCGGGGCGGACATAGCAGGAATCACCAGCACCCCACCAGGGTTGGACAAGCAATCCACCGGTAGGCTGGATGGGGTGGGAGATGTTTTCACAGAGTGGGACGGTTTTGTTGCTGGGGCCGATTTTACTTATGTTTTTCATCTATTGCATATTGCAACACCACTTAGAATTCTGTATTGTACTCAGGGAATCCGGATTCGCAAGGCTGCTCGTTAATTGAACAATGGTTACTCAGTACGGCTGGTTTTTTTCCTGACTGGAGAACTTGTTCTAGAATAGGAAATGGAGCCCTCGCTTTCGCTTGCCCGTACTTCCGCCATGCTCTGGTAGCAAACACTGCACATAGAAGTCACACACTGATTCCTCTGTGTTTCCTGCTGCTAGTCCCTGGCTTGTTTTTTTTAATTTCAGGCAATGTTACTTGTTTTTTTTCCGTGGAGTCCCAGCACACACAATAGACCAGTCTAACTGTGTACCAGTGGGGGCCTTGCCCGTGAGTACATTGAGTGATCGTGCTCATTAAAGGCGATCACTATTTTGTAGGTGCATGAGGAGCACCTGAAATGGCTCGCCTGCCCACATACGGTGAACAGGCAGCCGCAGGGGCCAGGGACTGTGAGGAGGGAAGAGGTAAGCCTCCCTACTGCTAGTGCTAATACGTACCGGCTAGAGGCTGCCAAGCATGCTAGCAAGGGCTTGGAGTGCGATGGACGATGCCTGTCCCACTCGATGTATACGTAATGCCAGCATTTACTATTAGGTCAACGGGTGTTTGGAAAGCAGAGCGTTCATTGGTTGGCTCCTTGGCAACGTATGCAGATGACAGCTAATATATTATTTAATACTTTACCCTGATGTGGAGCCAGAGGTTCACATTGGGTAATGTCCATCAGAAGTGCTTTGTTTAGTTTGCATTCATTTTAACTATCTCTGATGGCATGCAGTAATAGCTCACTGACAGGTCGAGCTCTTTGACAATTGTTTTTATTGTAACAACCATATATTAAACATACGGTGCTGTACAAAAAGATTAGTGTATTGTCGGTATGAGTCTATTTCAGACAGCACATCGCAGTTGATTTTTATGTTTGGTACATGTTAACACGCTAGAGTGAGTTTCAGAGAGATAAAAGGATCTTAGCAGCGTCAGAAGTGTTTTATTTAATCAAGTGCCGAAAACCAAGGTGTGCAGGTTCCAAATTCATCAACCTAGCAGCGTTCTTGTAGTTGTAGAGTCCTTTTATCCATTATAAATCAAGGAACGAGAATAATAATTCTGGGGGTGGTTTAATCTGCATCGTAGGATTCCACTTTTTAGCAGATCATAAATAGGTGGCACAGGGCGTTCAAGTTGTTCCATGTATATGTTAGATGTTCTGAAAGGGTGAATATTGATTTTACATTGCAGTTGTTGTAGACATGTATTTATGAGTGGAAAATGATGACCGCTGCAAGGCTTTCATTGCAAGGTGATTTAGGCATTGGACACCTGACAGTGAAGCAATATAAGATAGCCAGATGTAAATCAGTTGCAGAGGATCACACAATTTGTGTAAGTTTGGATGATGGAATGAGACCGCTAGCCACCTGGTTACACATTAACTAATCACACAACTAGATCAGATTTTTCCATGTACATTACTGTCCACACAGGATAATTATGTTCACCAACTACTGAATTTTGGAAGGTCCCATAATGTGTAGAGTCCACACGCCTCCCCAGGTTTTTTGCAATCCAGTCACTGTAGGAGAATGAAGGTAATGCAGGCTGTATTACCTTCGTTCTCCTACTTTAATCACAGCAGGCCCCGGTTCTGCGCTGCCGACTGCTGATACCCCATAAAAGTCAAATCATGTGCAAAGCCACAGGACACATCCGCGACGTGGCGCACAGCCCATGACAGTGACATATTTCACAGTCAGTGATTGTGCTGCCTGGCATGACTGGGACTGCAGCGTCACAAGACTTCTAAAGTAGAAAGTGAATGATCCCATTGGCAGCCCTTGGTGAGATACACATTTTGCATGGAAATTGAAATGTGATGGATAGACTGGACTGTGTGCACAAGGAAACTGACATGCTTGTAAAATGATGCAGTACAATAATGCATAACATTCCAGGAGGCTGCCCCTTTAACAATAGATCAAGCACCCTCTTGGTGGCCTGATATCTAAAGTCAACAAAATAGCAAAAGCTGCATTCAGTGCCATGGAAGTATTCAGTTGGTATTAAGACTCTTGATGTTACTCATCAGGGCTCTTGGTCAAAATGGTGTACTTCTCCAAAAAATAAACATATGTGTGCGGCCTGTTTTGTGCTGCACCACATTACATTACATCACAGTGACCTTTGCACTGGAGTGTAGGCACACGTAGGAGTTAAAGCAGTGTCAGTGTTCGAGCGAAGGGACTGGAGGTGGGCCCGAAAAACCGAGTGCTGGTGTGCCCTTTCTTCTGAGTGCCCTGGCTAGGTGTCCAACGGGTAGAACTGGCAGTTGTTAGTCACTGATGAGCCATGGTTTGTTTAATTCTCCTGGCAATGTCAATCTGAGACCCCATATTAGCCAGTCACTGCACTAGACTAAATAATCATAGGCATCCTCAGTGCTATCCATGAGCCTTGCGTAGCTGGGTAATGCTACACCACCTCACCCACATTCTAGTCATGTGAGGCAATCATGCCAGTCACCTTCCCTTTTGCACAACATCAAAGTTCTGCCCAATGATACCAGCCAGTGTCCTCTGTACCAATGTCTGTGATTTATGACTGGGTATCCTGGTGCGCCATAAGGTAATAATTTACTATGGTTTAAAAGTTAATACAATATAATATGTAATGAAAAATGTGTTGAAAAATGCTTTGTTGTGGCCTTTCTGTCTCCAAAATGTTCCTGGGGGGAGAAACCCCTAAAATCCCCCTAGTAGTGGTTGCTCACTGCGCTTGCTCGCTACACCCCATATGGGGGCTGGTCTCACTGTAACTTTGTTCTCTCTGATTCACTACTCGTGTCTATTTTTGGTGCTCTCTGTAAGAATGTCTATGGGTACATATCACTGTGTGGGTAACCTGGTGCTCTTTAAGGTCATCATCTACTATTTACTGTGCTTTGAATGTTGCTACAATTGAATATGTAATGAAAAATGTGCTGTAAAATTTACCATTTTGGTCTGTCTTTTTCCAAACTTTTCTTGTGGGGAGAACCCCCCCAAACCCTCCCAGTGATGTTGGGACTCGTTCGCTGCACTCGCTCGCCACGCCCCGGACGGGGCTGGCCTGGCAATATTTGCCAGGGCTGCTTTCAGTTCCCAGTCCAGCCCTGCACCTCACCCCTCTGCTCTCACATTCCGCCGCCGGGCGAGAGTCTCAGGGACCGCCACGGGCAACAGAACAGCTAGCTACACTAAAGGTAGAAAACTTGCAGTCATGTTTCCATTGTCACTGTAGCAGATGGCACAAAGGGTGCTGCAGTCCCCTTATGACATATAACTTACAGGCCCTGGGTACACCTTGATGACATATACTAGCGGCTTAAAGGAAAGTTAAAAATGCCAATCAGATGTATACCAATTTCATCATGTTGAAAATAGGAGCACAATCACTTTACCATTGGTTAGCTAAGGGGTAAAATGCACAGAGTTCCATAGGCAGCAACAATAGGATTCAGCAAAATACCCAAAGAAATACAGGGTGACACTGCTGAAAGGGCACATTTCCAATATAGGACCCCCCGCCACGCCAGGCAAAAGTTAGGGTAGCCAGTCTATACCTTGATCAGCTTCCCTGCTCAGGTGATAGAACATGGATATTTTGCTACTTCTGCAGTGGCACTTGTCTGCTCTGTGCAAGGGTACAATTCTAACAGTTCTTACATTAACATCTTTAAATAATCATATTATTCGGTGTCCAAAAGTATCTAAACAAGAAAAGCAGTGGACTTACTTTAAATAGTGTCAAGTCTTTTTCGTATTTATACTTTTTCTTTCAACTCTCGCACCAGAGGCCTAAAGAGCCTCCCTCCCCATCTGCAATGTTTGCCTTTTAATAACAATACAGGGAAAGTGAGAGATGACGCCAAGTTACAGAAAATAGAAACCTAAGGCAGTTCATAACAAAGCTGCTTATCTATCTGAAAAATAAAACGAAATATAAAATACTGGCAGAGATTCACACAATATCCAGCTTTCAAAAGATTGCACATGCTTGTGCCAAGCCAAGATGAAAGAATATGGGAAAATACAAACATAATTTGTTTTTGCAAATTAGTCTGGGTAAAACTCAGCTAATTTCCTATTTTCTGCCCTTCTGTACAATGACACACCAAATTCAGTTTCTAGATAACTGAATTCAAAAAGTCCTGTCAATCATTTTTTATTGTGCGTGATGAAAGAAGACAGAAATGTTGCTTTCAAAAGCTGAATTTGTACAGTAAGCTGCTTATAAAAAATGGAAATTAGAAAGTTCCGTGATGAAAGCTGGATTCGCAACTGTTTGCGCAGTTATCAAATTCCCTATCTTTCAGACAAAAATATTATTTACAGTATCAATACAATGTTGTTATAATGCACTATAATAGATGTCATAATTTACAGCTTGTAGCTGTCTGTGTCACCTTGTTGTAATAGAATATAGTGTTTTGGCATTTGCATACATAAAAGTATATACATTGGTTCACATGTTTTTTTAAAACGACAGTTTTTATGATGAGTACAAATATTTTATATTACCCAAGGCGTAAATGTGCTGACGAATGTGTAGGTAATACACCACCAACATTGCCTGTAGGTTCCAAACTTCTTTTTTAAGGGTTTGGCTAGTTGGAATTGTTTAAAACATATTCTTACATCTATAGCTTTTAAGGTTAGTATTCAAGTGTAGATTGCTTGGCGTTATTTCACACGTGTTAGAATCAAAGGTTCCAGCTTGATTAAAATTCCTTTTAGAGTTTGGGGAGTTTTGAGCAAAACATCATGAATCCTAACACGTCCTTAGATATTTTTAACAAAGTTTATATATTTTTAAATCATTCTAATACCACTTCAGAAACCCAAAGTATTGCATATACAGTTGCTGTAATTTTAGGGGCCATATCATGATGTTTCTTTTTGCTCTACAGCGGGGCAATCGCACATTCACTCAAATACTTCCGAGTTAATGCATGTTTTGTTGTCAGCAGGGGACGGCAACACATGGCAGGAAGTCAATAACAATAAGTCACATACCTCTTCTGTGCTGCTGCATGGCAAGCTTGGTATCTGTAATGTTGCCCGGGATCAGGCTAGCCCAAGTTGAGGCGCCCTGTGGGGATGCCGAGTCACCCCCCCCTCCGAGCGTGGTGAAGGTGGGCCGACCCTGCTTCCGCGCGGGCTGGCACGCAAGGGAGCAATTAAATAGCCCAGGGCTCTTGGCATGGTTTAGGGAACTACTACCCACTGAACATTATACATTGTTTCTGGTGTGGTTATTTTCAGGGCCTACCCACGACACGACACTGGCGACGAGGTGGTCTCCCCAGCCCGCCGTGCCCACTCATACCCAGATGCTCTTGCTCCCAGAGCTGCCTGCTGTGGCCCCCAGCAGCCTACCTCGTCTCCCGGCACTGCCCACTTGGTGCTGCGGCCTGGTTGTGCGAGTGCGCTACCCCGCTCCCGCTTCCTGCTCCGACTGTGCCGCACACCGAGTGCTGGTCCCCCCATCGCCAGCACTCGTACTCGTCCCGCCTGTGCCTGCCGCCGCCCGCTCTACACGCCGGCCGCGAAAGTGCGCTATCACGGTTGTTGTTCACGCTGTTTCCCGGCCCGTGGACGGGCTGTATCATTCCAGGTGAGCGTGTGCACGCTCCAACGCATCAGCTGCCCCCCCCCCTGCCTGGCGGTGAATTTTCCACATGTTCGGCCCAGCTGCAAGTCCCCTGGGGGAGCCCCGCTCCCGGAGACAAAGAGGAGGAGGAGGCTTATCAAGATCTGGAGACTGGCCTATTCCTCGCGCATCTCGCGTGATTGTGAAGCCTGATCTGAGAATGCTGAACACTCTCCTTGTGCTCATTCCACGTGTCTCTGGTATTTGAGCCCTACGACACGCCCACCTGCTACACCCCTAAGCTAGGCGCGTCACACCTGTTTGAACGCGGCCTCGCCCTTGTCGCCCACATCTGCCCTCTACTGCCATGACCACTGTGCCCGCCTTGGAACCCTTCACCATCAATGGCCCTCCACCGTTGCAGGCTGCAAGGTGAAAGAAATGGGTGGAACGGTTGGAAAACTTCTTCGAGGCGGAGGAAATTGCGGCTCTGCGACGGCGTGCCATGCTGCTACACCTAGGAGGTGCTGACATCCATGAAATCTCAAAGGGCATCAGGGAAGGCGGTCCACCCAAAAACTACGCCACCATGCGTGACGCAATTACCGCATACTTTGAGCCCTTCGCAAGCGCCGACTAAGAGCGTTTCCTACTCCGCCAAGCCCACCAGCTCCCTGAGGAATCCGTTGGCGTCTTTTATGCAAGGTTGAAGAAGCTAGCCACTATGTGTACCCTTCCTGATGCTGATGATGAGATCCGTGCCCAGTTCATCCAGGGCTGCGCTTCTTCGAAACTGAGAGAAAGGATTTTGCAGGAAGACAACATGCCCATGCGAGATATCCTCACGCTCGGGCGCTTCAAGGAATTGTCCAAGGCCAGAGCCGCACATGTGGAGTCCAAGCCTGCCGTCGCTGTCAAGACAGAGCCAGTGTGCGCCATACAAACCAACGCCCCAGACACCCGCCCAAAGTCCTCCCGGCGAGGAAATGGCAAGCCAGCCCAGTCATCGCGAGGCCGCGCCTGCGCGTGGTATGGAGGCCTGACGCCGCACGATGGAACCTGTCCAGCACATGGTAAGACCTGCAGCGCCAGCGGAAAAGTCAACCACTTAGCGATTGTGTGCCAGTCAACACCGAAGAAGAAGCAAAACGGGCCACCCAGGAGAGTGAGAACAGTGGAACCGCTTCCTGGCAGCCCTGACAGCAGCGACATGGATGACGATGAAACAGATACCGCCTCTGGTCATGTTGTCCGGATGCTAAACACCCTCGCAGCCACGGCGCCTGCGGCTCCCATGTGCACCGTCAACATGCAGGACCAAGCAGTAGCGGCCCTGATCAACACAGGGGCAAAAATCAACGTGATGGCGGCCAGCGTATATCAGAAACTGGTGAATGCCCCAGCACTCCATCCCACCAGGGTGCAAGTCACCAGACGTCCACTTCGCAGTTGCTGGATGTTTCGGACAGATCTATCCCATGACACCGCCCGCCAGCAGACCAAAATCTAAGAAGGCTCAGGATTCCTATTGGGGTGCAAAACAGCGCATGATCTTGAATTAATCCAGTTTGCCCTCACTGTCCAAGCCCACAGCCTCGGCCATCTAGTGTAAGAGTTCAAGACCCTGTTCGACGGCATCGTATGCCTGAAGGGACCAGCCATTCACCTTCAAATAGACAAATTAGTTGCCCCAGTAGCCCTCCGGCACCGACGCATCGTGTTCCACCTACGGCTCAAGGTTGAGGCAGAGCTACGTTTGCTAGAACGAGCAGGAATCATTGAAAAAGTAAGCAGTCCCACCACGTGGGTGTCGCCCATTGTGGTGGCAAAGAAACCAAAGTAGCCCGACGAGGTCCGAATCTGCGTGGATATGCGCATCCCCGACCTTGCCAGAAAGCGGGAACGTCATCTGACGCCAACAATAGATGATATTACTGGGGAGTTGTCCGGCTCGAAGTGGTTCTCAAAGATGGATCTGCGGTCAGGATACCACCAAATTCCCCTCCACCCAGATTGGCGCCCGATCACCACTTTCTCTACTCACGCCGGGCTCTGGCGATATACCCCGCTCAATTTCGGAATATCGAGCACCGCAGAGGTGTTCCAGAACATCATCCAGAATGTCCTGCAGGGGCTGGAAGGCGTCCTGAATGTCAGTGACGATATCCTAGTTCACGCACCTACCCTAGACGAGGACCTCAGACGCCTCCATGCGGTGTTTGCCCGACTTCAAGACCGAGGCATCACCCTTCACCTGGAAAAGTGTGACTTCCTGCGCAAGGACATTAGCTTCTTTGGATACCACTTCTCGGACCAAGGGATAGGCCCAGATCCAGAAAAAGTCAAGGACATCCACGAGGCCCCCGCCCCAACATAGGTGACAGCCATCCGCAGCTTCTTAGGAATGGTCACCTACTGTGGGAGGTTCATCAAGGACTTATCAGACATCACCGGCCCCCTTCGTGCCCTTACTAAATCCACCAGCACCTGGGAATGGGGCCCAGAACAAGAGTCAATCCGGAAGACCGAAGCTGCGCTCTCAGCGGACACAACCCCGGCGACTTTGACCCAAGGAATGAGTCGCAACTTGTGGTGGATGCCAGCCCAACGGGATTTGGAGCCGACTTAGCCCAGCAGCAGGCCTGTGGAGAGTGGGGCCCCGTCGCCTACGCGAGCAGAACCCTCACGCCAACAGAACAGCGTTACTTGCAGATCGAAAAGGAGGCTATTGCGATCTTGTGGGGGTGCAGGCCCTTCCTCATCTACCTATACAGACACCCGTTTGTGGTAATCACAGACCACAAGCCTTTAGTTCCACTGTTCCAGGGCTCCTCCACACGCCCTACCCCCGAATCGAGAAGTGGGTACTCCAGCTCCAGGAATTCCAGTTCACTGTTGAATATCGGCCTGGCACCCGAAACCCTGCCAACTTCCTGTCGCGACATGCCCGCCAAGTCACGAAGTGGAAGCGGCAGAGGCGACCGCCACGGAGGAATATGTCCGGATGATTGTCGAGAGGTCTAGGCCACTCCCGATCTCCCTAGATAAAGTGGCGAGGGCCACCAAGGACAACAACTGCCTTCAAATCGCCATTCAAGCTCTCACGTCAGGGAACTGGAAGCCTCTTCAAAGCCCAGCCTCCCTCCGCAATCCTGGAGCTCAAGCAGCGTTGAAGGCACTGTACCAATCCGCAATGAACTGTCAATCTCGCCAGAAGGTTGTCTCTTGAGAGGCCCCCGCCTCGTGCTACCTGAGTGTCTCACTCAACAACCAGCCCTCCTGGCTCATGTCGCGCATCAAGGCATAGTGAAGTCGAAAAGCCGTCTTCGGAGCAAACTCTGGCTCCCTGGTCTGAATCGGATCGTAGAAGCCAACGTTTAACGGTACCCCGTGTGTCTAGCAACCAGCCTGCCAAGTCGCCCTGCGCCAGTGATCACTGAGGAGGAGCCAATGTCACCGTGGAAACGGGCCAGTGCCGACTTTGGTAGCCTCCCAGGCGGAAAGTACATGTTCGTAGTGGTGGATGACTTCACACGATATCCGGAAGTGGAGATCCTGTTCTCTACAGCAGCTTCAGAAGTCATACCAAAGATAGAAAAGATAATCGCCACCCACGGCCTCATCGGTGAACTGCGAACCGACAATGACCCACCTTTCAATGGCACCGAACTGGAAGAATATCTACTGTCCCACCGGATCAAGCATCAACGGATAAAACCAAGGTGGCCCCAGGAAAACAAGTAAGTAGAGCGGCTAATGCGGACACAGAAAAAGACTATTCAGATAACAATGGCGGAATGCCAAGGTTTAGATCTAGCCCTCTACCAGCTTCTGCACGAATAGCACCAAGCAGACTTTGTTTTCACAGAGCAGTAACAGACAAAATTCCACACCGCCCTACCTGGGCAACATCACTGGCCCCACCGAGTCAATCCATGGAACGGAGAACAAAGACAAACATGGATGCGTCCCGAAGAAGGAAGGCCACAGACAGTCCGATTGGGGTTGGTGACAGAGTGCTAATGCAGGACCGCCACCCAGGAGGAAAGTTCTGTTTGCCTTTCGAGTTGGACCCTTGGACCGTAACCAAAGTCAACGTTACCATGATCACTGCCTCCCGGAGAGGAGAGAGGGTCACAAGGAACATGTCGTTCTCCAAAAGAGCCCCAATGGACGACGGTGGAGAGTTTCCGGAACTAAGAGAGCCCCACCCGGACACAGAGCAGGACCCAGGGGAATCAGCAGAAGAGGACAACCAACCCCTGCCTCAAGCCAAAGGAGCGACCTAGCCACCCAAGACCGTGAAAGCATCTCATCGCAAGGGGCGCATAGCAGCAGATACCTGCCGGAGACAGACTGTTCCGAAGACATGGTCCAAACCCCACCGGACAGGAGCAGCCAAGGCAGGTACCACCTGCGCCCCCATCCCAGACCGTCACAAAAGTATCGAGACTTTGTTGCCCGCTGCCAGCCGCAGAAGTAAGACAGACCTGTACGCCGGGGAAAACCAAGTAAGACTGTTTCAACTGTTTAAGAAATGTTTGCAGAGACTATAACCCGCTATGATGTTGTTGCCGCACAGTTCCATGGTGGTGTAATGTTTTTAATTTCTAGGTAAAGGAGGAATGTAATGTTTCCCGGGATCTGGCTAGCCCAAGTTGAGGCGTCCTGTGCGGATGCCGAGTCACCCCCCTCCGTGCGTGGTGAAGGTGTGCCAACCCTGCGTCCGCGCGGGCCGGCACTCAAGGGAGCAAATAAATAGCCCAGGGCTTTGGGCGTGGTTTAGGGAACTACTAGCCACTGAACATTATACATCGTGTCTGGTGTGGTTATTTCCAGGGCCTACCCACGACACAGCAGCATCCTGTACCGGCCCATGGTGTTTGGTTGAGTGCCTGGCCCTGTCAAGCAGCCAGCTATATGCATCCAAGTGTGCAGAGTACATGTGCACTGTGCGGCCTGTGGCTGGACATCCAGTTTTGTGCTTCTGGGTTGCAACTGGAGGTTCCTGGCCTTCTGTGAGGAGCAAAGGGACTCCCACGCTGCAGTCCAAATTGAGGGGTAGTGGAGGGGAAAGTTGACGTAGTCAATGATGACGCAGCTGCAGGTCTTAGCTTCCCTTGATAAAGGCTTTGTTTAAATCCACGTAAGTGAGCAGGTACAGGGCAACTTGTTTGCCGTATGGATGTATCAAGATGAGATGCGCCAATTGCAATGGCGCATTGCTTTTACTCAGCAGCAACTGCAGAGTGCAGTGGAAAAAGCAGGATTTGATATAATCACCAATTTTGTGTGCTAACAGTTTTGTTCTAAGAGGGTTGACAGTCTTGTCATTTTTGTTTACTTACCTGCTGTGCGTATTTTAATTCATCTAGACTCTCGGGCCCAAATAATTTAATTGCTTCTATAATTCCCACATCAAAAGCTGCCAAACATATGGTTCAACCCTTTAAAAGTAAAGGTTTACGTGATTTTTTTTTAAGGATTCAAGCACATTGCTAACTTTTTATTGAGCTCCAGCATGATACTATGCTTTCATTGCGCAGCAAAGCTCTACAACTTGTCTGGTTAGACTCGTTGGGGCCCATTAGGATGTAGGGTGGATCGCCACTACCTGCATGGTGGTGGCGATCCGCCCTACATGCTATCCCACCCACCATATTAGTATGGCAGAGAGACTCTGGTGTTCCGCCAGTCGACCAGTTGACCGGGCTGAAAAGGGGCTATATATGGTGGCGGTGTCTGCTAGACACCGCCATCCATATAAGCATGGGAGCGGAAAGCAGCCTTTTAAAGGCATGCAAATGTTGCTTTCAGGGACCCGTTGCAGGCCCCCTGGGTATAGGGGTGTGGGGGGTGCACATGGGGGGTACCTATGGTACCCCCTGCTTTGTCATGGACATTGTGGCAGGCACCTCGAGGTGCCTGTCACATTGTGCATAACAATATAGAGGATGCCACGATGGCAGCGGTATTCTAATCGCCAGTGCAGGACTGCCGCACCACTGGCAGGCGGTCCCAGCACCGCTAGGGTGGCGGGCAGATGAAAGTCCACCCGCCATCCTAATGGGCCCCTAAGTTTAGACCATGCTTCACCGCGGCTGTTCTAGTGTGGGTGGCATCTCCTAATGGACAAAAACAGTACATCAGGCAATACTTCCAAGACTATTGTATCTAAAAGAACAAAATACACTAACAGCCAACAAGCAACCTTTTTGACCACATCTCCAGGGTAACATTGAGGTCCTTGGAGAAGAGTTATGCACTCTGGACATGTACTTCAGCATGTAAAGGAAAGAAGCAGTGTAAGAAAAGGCCTTTTTTTTGCATAATCAACCCTAGTTTTGGACTGATGCTGCTGTTTTTTTTTGGTTTTAATCTGTAAACTGGGACTCTCATAACCAGGCCCAGTGCATGTGCTCTGAGGGCTAAAACATGTTGAAATGTGCTATTCTCTAGATTGGCACACTTACCGCACCTACATGTCCCTAGCATATGGTACAACGTTTAACTAGGGCCTGCAGGTTAAATGTCACTAGAGGAGTGCGCCCACTAACATGACAATGCAAAACGTGACTTTAGGCCTGCCACCATAGCATAGCTGTACAGGTATAAATTATAATTTCGATCTGTCAAAATAACACCTTTTGGTAGGTCTAAACCCTTTTTTTTAACATTAGCAAGTCACCCTAGCTTAGCCTCAAATGCCTATAAGGCAGTGTGCAGGGTATTTAAGAATGGGAGAGGTGTGGTGCAGCAGTCAGAGTGGTTGACTCTGGAGCGCAGGGATCACGGTTTGAGGCAGCTCAGCTTTGCATCATGTGATTCTGGGCAATAGCTCAATTAATCTCCCTGACGACCCCCAGTGCCTTTAAACTTTAAGGGGTGACATGTTCACTCTTCCAAGTACGGAATATTAAGTAAGTCACGGCTGAATATTGAAAATAGCTAAAAAGCTATTTCATTGTTGTAGGGCTTGCTAGAAAACCATTGGGAGTTGAGTATAAAACTAAAATTGTAAATGTAAATTGATACTTGTATAGCGCACTACTCACCCGCAAGGGTCTCAAGGCGCTTGTACGAATACCGCTGTGGAACCCATCCTGGCTTTCCCTGTGAGGCGTCCACTCCTGGGCACCCCCAAGGTGGAGGCCAGGCATCCTTAGCGTTGTGGGGGCCGTTGTGGAGATTAAGCAAGCTATTGCCCAGAGTTGCAGAGTGGGACTCCATGATTGGAATAGGCACCAAGGCGAGAATTATCAGGTCCATGGAATTTTTGAGCCCAAGACCCGCAGAGGCGGGGAATTGAACCCTGGTCCCGGGCTAGACCTCTGCATCACAAGTAATGTTAGCTCCACCTAAGAACCAGATTAAAAGCTTCTTCTTGGGTTTTTCAAAATATTTATGACAAATCCATTTCTTTGATAAAATTGGATTTCCAACAATCATTTCACAAAATGGTACTTTTAAAAAGTTACCTTTAGCCTGCCTAAGGACTGTAGTAGCCAATTTGCATGAACCCACCACCTGTCACCCAGGAACTCCAGGATTAGGAGTGAAGTGGCACCCACAGCTGAGGCAACAGGTTTGTGTGTGGAGAGGTGTCCTGTTCCTCAGGCAGGACGACCATTTGGACAGAATCCTGGAACTTCATTATCTTCAATGGGGCCTGCCCTGTCACAGGTACATGTAGTTCACACATCAACCTACCCCCTCAATTTTCCTGATAGCCAGACAGCCACTAACCCCAGTGGGAGATGATATATCGACAGAACTGATTTTGAGTGACTGCAGGAGAGGGTTTGCTTATATCTCTGGTCACACCTCTAGGATGTTCACAGGAGCTATGAACAAGGGAGGAAAGGTTCTGCTATCTTGGTTCCAAGTAGAAAAAGGGCACTGTGGGATTGGGTGCATTAGGGCACACAGTAACTATTGCAAAGGTGGGTAGGGTTACTCCTGGAAATCTTTTTCCTATTAGTCGGTCAAGGGCCAGGAGTCACCACCACCCACAGGCTAGTGCCAGGCATAAAAGTGGCACCCCTGGACACCTTCTTCAGAACACCTTTGGACCTTTAGAAGACAGAAGAAGGGCTGCACCTTCTGTTGTGACCTGTAAGGAGTCCCCTAAGGGCTGGAAATGTTTACACTTTTAAACCAGGACAGAGAAGTAGACTCCAAGGGTCAGTTGGTTGACCTCCTGTTAAGCTTCGGGCACAAAGAAGAAGTCCAGTTTCCTTAGAGATCCCAACTGACCAGTTACAAAACGACTGGCAGGTGGCTTCTACTAGAGAGGGTACTAAGCTCTAAATGATGTGCCCTAGGCCTTGGGGCACTTAGATAAGTGTCAGCATATCCTCCTCCTGTCTAACCCTAACAGCTGGGATTTGGGAACTTATTGAAGTAAATTTGCCTGTAACACTGACAGATGATTGGGACCAACCTTGCAAACCAACGCGCTGCGGATGCATCGCTAGTCTGTCTGACTTTGAAGCAGCTCCGACTACATTTTTCTTCTTCACACCTAATACAATTCAGTGGGGACAAAACCAACTGGCATCTCACGAGGTCAAACCCTGTCCTGCTACGCCAACTTGGTTCTTGTATCTCCCCTACTCTCTTTTGCCATTAGCCTTAAAACTTACCTTTGATCCGGTTGAGGGTGAACAGTTGCCCATGGTTGGTAAGAATCACCTTCAAACTCCTGACCCACGCACACAAAGCACTCCACAATACCGGCCCATAATACCTCAACAACCGACTATCATTCTACGTTCCCAACAGGAAACTCCGCTCTGCGGACTTCTCACTGGCCGCCGTCCCACGCATCCACCGAGCAACTTCCAGGGGCAGGTCCTTCTCCACCTGCGCTGCCAAGACATGGAACTGCCTCCCCCTCCTCCTACATCAGACAGAAGACCCACAGACCTTCAGGAGACTACTCAAGACCTGGCTCTTTGACCACTAGCTGCGGCCACCCGACCCCCCCGTCGCCTTGAGTCCCTCGCAGGTGTGTAGCGCGCTTTATAAATTCTCTGATTGATTGATTAATTGATTGGTACTATGTGCTATTGACACTATTTTTGTACACTTTAGAATTCATCACTCCATTTCCCATTATTGAATTTTTGTCATTTTGCTGTCATGTTTCCTTTAAAATATCCTGTATAGTTATAAATTGGAGCGATGTATGTTTGACTTTTTAATTGTTTTGGTACTTAAAATGCTTTACACATGTTCTTATGTTGAGCCTGTCTGATGTGTGCCATAGCGACCAGGGATCGAGCTCAGGCTTAAATTACTGAAGCCTTTAGTGGACCTAAAAAGAATAGTGGCATTATTGCTTGGTATGGGCTACCATCCACCCCAACCAATGGTCACTTAGAATACCATGGATAAAGAAGAGGGGGACAGATGATACTGGCACTAGTTTTGCAAAGATAACAAGTCAGCATCTTGTAGATTAGGAGCAGTAAACATTTTTAGAGGGTCAGGCCCCACCAAATGTATTACCTCTATTTGTGCTGGTATTATGACTATGTGCACTTTGACATTGCTATTATGGGCCACAGTGTGTGTGCTCTTTGTACTGCTTTCATAACTTTAAAAGTGTTGGTACTTCTTGATCTTAACAAGCAATTGTGTAGGTTGTTGCCTGCTGCTCATGCCACAGTAGCCAGGAGCTGAGTAGAGTTTCTTTTAGAACTGAAGTGTATCCTAACCAGGATGTGAATAATAAGTTGATAAGGGTACCCACATCCCAGAATATTAATGCAATTTCTGACACTAACCATCACCTATTGAGTTCAGTTTCAATGATAAGCCTGAGCCCAGTTTGGAGTTTAAGGCAGCTAGGGCATGGGTGACTATCAGCATGGAGCATGGAAGGAGGTTCCAATGCCTTTGATTGCCCTTGCCACTGATTTTGCAACACTTAGAGATTGATGAAGGCCAAAAGATGACTCAATATCGTCCTGGACACATTGATTGATTGATTGATTGATTGATTGATTGATTGATTGGTTGATTGATCGATTGATTGATCAACTATACTGGAGAGCTCTGAAGTCGGCAAAATGTGACACAATATCTCTATACAAAATGCCATACAACCCGACACAACTAAAAATAAATAAATAAAACCTACACTGATGTAGTGGTGCACATTGACCATTAATGCATATTTTGCTCCAAAATAATGCAAAAATGTCAGAGAGCTTTGCTATAACAGTTAACAACAGTGTCATATGTAAGGCCTTCATATTTATTATGTTCACTTTGCACCCAGACATTTCACGGCATGCCTCCAAATTATAAGGTAGCTTTGGTAGCATTATCATTGATTAGAATTATGAAAATATTTTTAATGGTATCTCGAAACATTATAAGGTTGAAGTTATTGTGGCCAATAAGCATACTTTGTATGGAATTATTAGCTTGGATGTTTGCGGTGATATTTCCATGGCCGGTGAAAAACAATAGGGTCAGCAGCTGGCAACTTGTCCCACCCACATAAAGACAGACATCACTCTGTGTAGTCAACCATTCTTCTAATCTTCATTATTAAGGACAAGTAGGTCATTAATTTGCAGTCCATAAATTGTTGGATGAATCCAATATAGTTAATGTTAGGCCCAGAAAGGAATTTTTGAAAAAAACAAATGTTTATTTTGCCACATCTCTGACATTGCCTGTGATCTCTGCAACATTGGTTATAGGCTCAATACAGCAAAGGCTGGCAATTAGTCAGAGTGGTGGGGGCTAGGCAAATGTGTGATTTATGTGTGCATGCATGCAACGTAATTGGTAAGTGTAAATAAAAAGAAATAACCACTTACCTTGCTTGGTGCACTACATCCAACATCCTCCTCGATCCGTCAGTGTTCTGCTCAGTCTCCAGCAAATTCCTCTAACCAATCCTGACACTGCTCTCACCAGCAGGAGAAAATACCAAATAAAGGCCTATACTATTGTCGTTTTAGTCCATTATTTGTGAAAACGACACATTAGACAATTCAATGTCACACTAACAAACACTTCTTTTTTTAATTTAATTATTTTGAATTGATTATTTCATTCATATATCAAAACAATTTCCAACAATCTCTACAATATTCACAAACCACACCCACAATGTTTACAATTTACAATTAACACAAAAGAAAAAATCACAAAACATGACCTAAACACAAAACCTTATGTAACAAAAACCATACAAATGCATTTATATACACATAAAACACAATTACCTTTTGACACGTGTTAATTACACTTAACACATATGACATTTAGACCCAACAGTACATTGTTTTTAATATACCGACTCCACGTCAAGCATCACAATGAATACTTTTAAACTATGATTAGACAAAATCTAGTTTTGGCTTGAACGTCACTGGGGGTAGTTTTGTTTTCGCAGTACTTGTTGGAAAACCTGCGTGGTCGACGCGTTTCGAACCCTGTCAAAAATTCATAGGGTTCTCATCAGGACCAGTAGCTGAGAAAACAAAATTTAGACTTTTGTTATCTGCTGTGCTACACTTACATGTAGTACTCCTACTATACTGCAAGCTAGCTCTACTCTAGCCCCCTCCCTGCAAGACTAAATTACCTTTATTTTTGACACGGTGTTCCACACGTGCACTTCATAAGTCAATCTGTTTTTAAAAAAAGGAAAAGAAATAGAAGGAAAGGAGAAAGACAGGCGTCACTGTCATATAAAACAACCTCTGTTCGATGTTGTTCATTTTAATATACTGGATGTTACTTACATTATTTGAGGAATGTGGGAACTACTTTATGGCCATTCTCCTTGTGATTCCAATTTCTCCTTAAAAATCAAGGGGTACAAATAATTTATTATGAATTGTTGTAATACGAGGCGGCAGGCTTCCTCACTTGTTTCCAATGAACGGCCAAGTTTGGTTTGTTCAATCCTCTGTTAATCGACGTCTTACAACTTCCTAACGACGTCTTGTGAGCCAAGTCTTATGGGAGATGCAGTACTGCCTACATTCCCTCTATCAAGTCTACGTGGGTTGTTTCTTACAGCGTGTTTGGCGTGGCAGGACTTCTTGGAGGTGTAGTTCCTCGTTTCTCTTATAGAGTCCACGTAAATTATTTTATGCAGCTCATCTTTTCGTAGTTCCATTACAATAACCACTTCTATTGATAAGCAAAGCTTATGTCTGGCCACAGCCATATTCATTCATTTTAAATTATGGATGTAGTTCCTCTTTTTTCTTGTGGCGTCAACCTGAGATGGCACCAGCAGGAGAGCAGTTCCAGGATTGAAGAGAGCGACTTCTCTCGGCGCTTCCAAGGGCACTGGAGGCAGGTGCATACTCTAACCCAGCTGTCTTAAGACAGCTAGGTTAGAGAAGTTTAAAATGCGCTTGTCTGGCTGGCCGTCGCAGTGCAGAGATCACTGCTGCCACTCGGCATCAGTGCAGCAGTGGTACGGCCCCCTCCTTTCACTCCCTGGTTGATGAAAAAATGGTAATAAATTACTAGGGGGTGGCATGGATGGGCTGCTGGTCCCTCTGGGTGTAGGATCATTGTAGGATCATTTGAAGAGTCAGGCCTTGAAGGCATTCTTGAATTGGGTCAGCAATGCAGATTGCCAGAGGTGGAGGGAGAGGGTGTTCCAGGCCCTGGCGGCGAGGTAGGTGAATGAACTTCTACCTGTTCTGATCTTGTGGATCCTGGGGACAGAGGTTAGGGCGAGTTGGCTGGTGGGCATGTAGAATGCGAGGCAGTTGTTCAGGTATTGTCATATGGATACTTCATTACATATATGGCGTTAAGTTAGCATGAGTGTATTACATGTTTAAACAGCCGGTTTGCCTTCGGCTTCAGTTTTGCACACGACACAGACTTGTTGTTGTAGCTTTCACCCTAGAAGCGGTGAGGTGGTTTATTAGAGAATAATATGTTATTTCTATGCTATCAGCTTTGCCTGGTACACTTGGTACAACTGTCTGCACACTGAGAGCTACACACTCTAAGATTAACCTAACACAAGGTTGCTGAGAGGCCTGATCCTCGCACCACATTAGACATAACACAAATAATGTTGATGCCAACATTTTGGGCTCTACGCGGGTTTAAGATAGAGTTACACGGAATGAACGTGGACACTTGGTGCTGCGCATGGAGAGAGCTGGTAGCTGTTGATGTGAACTGCTCCTACTGACATTGAGAGGTATGGGGCCGCCCTGCTAAAGCCCGAATGAGACCTTCTTAGATATAAAATAATATACTAGATAGGGTGCGCGAAATATAGGTGATATCGATTCTATAGGTTTTGCATTATAACATGCTAGCACCTTTTGCTTACTATGGATTAGTGACTATGCTGCTAACTCTGATTTTTATAATCTGCATTTTGGTATTATACAAGATACTGCGTTTGAGAACTTTGCATTGAATAATAAATATTTCAAACTTGCATTTGTGTTCTTTGACTCCCAGTTTTGGTTTGAAATGATTATATAACGAAAGAGTGTTCATGTGTTCCACGATTCCTGAGGTATTCTAAAGATCATGTTCTGGTTTGTCTAAGACATGGTTCATTCCATAATGATCCATGAGACACTGTAGCTAGCTAGGTAAGGAGATTTCTGACACTGAGATGAGTTTTGGATCATCCTAACTCACTGAGGTTCTAGATCTCTATGCACAGTTCTGTGGGAGAACGGAAACCCTGCTACATGGCGCCCAACGGATTGGTTGGCCGTATTTCATGACACTCGAGTAGTATATCATTCAAACCTTAACACCTTCATTCCCGTTTCCGGTAAACGGTGGTGTCGGAAAAACCTACCTATTTTTGAAATAGGTCTTTTCAAGCTTGAATTCTACTTTAAACGGTTTCTTTGAATTACTACCCAGTTGTGCTACAAAGTGTTCTTTGTCCTTTTTACACTTCCGGTGCTACCATGGCCGTGGAAATAGCGCAGCATAGCCGCGTCGCGGTTCGCGACCACTTGAGGGCATATAATGTCCCTGCGGAAGGTTTGGCTGTGGTTCTAGTGGTGAGTGCGGAACATGCGTACCCGTATGAATTGTTTTATTCCTGGGTGACGTTTCCGGAAGTAAACGCTAATTCGGGCGTCTACCACTCGTACACTGCCTCGGCTGTTCCGGCGGCTTATGCTCCGTACAGAGCACTGGAAGTACCTATCGATGCTTGGCAGCACGGAGTTTGGTTTGGTGGCGTCCTACCCCACTCTTTAACGGCTCCGAGGTTAGGTCCGTTGTCCATTCCGGGCACAGCCTGGCCCGCCTTGGGCGGATTTACTCCTCATCCTAATCGCGCCACTTGTAATGTGGGTGATTTGCGACGTCTGCATGATGTCGCGGTTGACGTGATTAGAGCGCTTGTTCATTACATTGGTCGTAATATACATGGCGCTGCCCCCGCAGGTGCGCAGCTTCGAGCGGAACAGGCTGGTTTGAAAATCAGTCCTGTCATGGTGAATTCCGTAATGGGCAGAAAGCCAGAAAATAAGGATGATTTTCCTTACTGGCTTGCCGAGAAATTCGACCAGCTGGAGGCTGTGTTTCCTAATACGACTCCGGGTGAGAAACACCGGATTCTTACGCTTAGTTTACCGAAGGATTTAGCCCCTGAACTTGCTGACTGTGAAACATGGGGTAAGACTTTTGCAGCGGTTTACTCGAGGTGCTTTGGCACACCGACAGTGTCGAACCTGTCTGCGATCCTCAAACGTGTTCAAGATGATCACGGACCTGAGTCGGCGGTTGAGTTGGGTATGCGCCTGAACGGTTCATTTGAGACAGTTTGCGGTATTATCCTTGCCAATGTAAAAGGGGATGCTGTGAACTTTCAGGTGGCCAATGGTCTGGCGTTAATTCCCGATGCCGAGAAACCCCGTCAGCTGGCAAAAATTATTGTGGCGGCTTATAAAACGGTTGGCCGCAATTCTAAGGGTGCAAAGGTTTTTCTTGAAAAAGAAAGGAAGCAGCCCCAGGGACAGTCTTCGGAAACAGGTGGACAGCCCAAGTCCAAAAAACAAAATTGGCCTAAAAAACAGAATCAGGGTAAGCAACAACAACAACAGACACAGGTTTCGAGTCCGGCGCCTTCACAACCTGCGCAGTCAGAGCGAGTTTATGAATTGCGCGATCGCGCTACGATTAAATCGCCTGAAAGATATCAGGCATCTGACCAACGCTCTCCTCGTTCCTTTCAGAACTCATCGGCTCCGTCAACCGGTGGTGGAGGGGGCGGCGGGGGCAGGGGTGGCCAGCAAGGACGTGGCCAGCCCCGCACACGAAGTGAAGGGGATCAACGGGACGACTCTACGCCAAAGAGACCGCAGTTTGCCAAGAAGAAAGTCGCTGCCTTAACGGCGCATCGATATGCCCCAGATAGTGAGAACGCGGCTTCGGAATCTGACGTGGGCTCTGACCTTGCTGGACAGCGCGGCGGAGATTACCATAGTGAGAGAGGCCCTCCGTCCACTGTTGAAGGTGACAGCGACTGAGACTTTTATTGTGATTGAAACAGCTGATACACATGTTGCTCCCCCTGAAAGACTTTTTGAAATTGTCCTGTTAATTGAAGGTGACATGCAGCGAACTGTAAAAGGGGTATTTTGGGAAAATCTTTCGGATACGTATGACATTTTGCTTTCGGAGGCTGACTGGCCCCCACCTTTTGTTCTCGCAGCTCCGCGAGGGGAGGAGGTAATCCTCCCCAGTTTCGCGCACACTGTGCCGAGAGTGGAAGCGCTGCATTTTGCAGAAGAGTGGGCTCTGGCGCTTGCGCCGGCTGTGTACCGGAATCAGTGTGGCTGGGATGAATTGTCCCCGAGCCATGAGATTCCGTTACGGTCACAGCCGCAGCCACAACCCCAATATCCCATACGGCGTGAAGCTAAAGCTTCGGTCGCGGCTATCCTTGAACAATTGGAATATCAAGGTGTAATTGAAACGTGTGTGTCACCGATGAATAATCCCCTTTTTACTGTTAACAAGCCGGACGGCTCATATCGTCTGGTTTTGGATTACCGGCATTTGAACTCGCATTGCCGTAACTGTGCAGTACAGAATACTCACGGCTCTGCCCTAGTGAATAGTCTTGAGCGTAAACGGTTCAAAACCACGCTTGACATTTCCAATGGTTTTTATGCACATAGATTAGATGGTCTAAGTTCCCAATGGACCAGTTTTACATGCGGCGGCGTACAAAAAAAGTTTAATCGACTCCCAATGGGATATAAAAATAGTCCTGGAGTGTTTTCCGCCCGCATAGTCTCTCTTTTAGAGAGTTTCGATCCAGTTGCATGTTCATATGTGGATGATATTTATCTCACAGACGACGAGCTTTGGGTGCATCTGTGTCGAGTAAACAGCATAATTTGTAACTTTGCAGACATGGGTTACAAGTTTAACTTTGCAAAATCGCACATTGCGGAGTACACGGTGTTGTTTCTAGGTTATGAACTTAACCATGAAGGAAAGGGATTGGCTCCTCAGTTCCTGGAGAAGTGCGCGCAGTTGCGCTCTCCGACAACGCTGAAAAAATTACAGTCTTTGCTGGGTTTTTTAAATTTCGGGAGGACATACATTCCGGAATATGCCCAGCGTATCAAGCCTTTATATGCCTTGGTACAACCATCTTTTTCCAAATCATGCTGGCTGCCTGAGCATTCAGCCATTCTGCAGTCCTTGCAGGCTGATATGCTAGCTTCTGACTACTTACAGACTCGTGATAACCAGACCAACCTGGTGATAAGAATTATCCCTGGGACGGTGGGTTTCACGTACCTGACTTTTAATGAAGGGGATACTGTACCTATTGCTTACAAGTCAAACTTGTACACTTCGGCTGAACTGCGTTTTTCCACTGTGGAGAAAGTTTTAACGGCTGTGCAGATGGCAATTCTTAAGGAACGTGCCCTGTCGCAGGGAAAGCGCATGTTACTTGTCACCCCGTGTCCAGCCTTGGAGGCGGTCACGAAAGCCAGTGTACCAAATTCTAAAGCTTTGCACCCTCGGTGGATTCAGTGGGCTACATCCTTGACATCTCAGGATGTCACGTTTATTTTTGACGCCGCTTTACGGTCGCAGGAGTATTTACAGTATGAATTTGTTCATCCTGCTCCTTTAGCAATGCGACCGTTGGAGGATTTCCACTGTATCATTTACACGGATGGTTCGGCGCAGGTTGCGCATGGCTCTAAACATGCCTACGTTTCCGCTTGCGCCATTGTGGTCGGTGCCATGGTGAACGATGAGTTCAAGTCCAGCGTCGTGCACACGCAGACGCTTGGGGACTGCACCGCACAATTAGCTGAGCTGCGTGCTCTAATGCTTGCATTGGAGTACGCTGATCCTTGTGTGACGACTTTAATCGTAAGTGATTCTTACTACTGTGTCCAGTCTTACAATGAGAACTTGTTCTTTTGGATTCAGAATGATTTTCGTGATTCCAAAGGTAGCACAATAAAACATAAAATGATCTGGGTCCGAGTGGCGGAACTTAAAGAGAAACTGCCGCTCGTGTTTGTGATTCATACTCTCGGCCACCAGCGCGTGGGAGTCCACGCTGTTGGCAACTCGCTTGCTGATGAAGCAGCGAAGTCAGCGGTATCAAAATACTTAGTTGCAGCGGTCACGAGGTCCAAAAGCAAAATAGATGATGACATCTTGGCGGCTGTTGCTGCCACGGCGAAGGGAGGTAAATATCCTGCGGGGTTCCCTTCGAAGTACACATACCACTTAAGTCCCGATAAGGTTCCTTATGTGAAAATTCCTGAAGTTGGAGAGCGTTTAGTTCCCAACTCGGATCGCAGAGCTTCTCTGATTACAGCGGCTCATGAAGGTGTGGCGTCTGCGCATGCGGGCGTCTCAGCCACTGTAACTCAGCTACAACAGAGGTTCTGGTGGCGGGGACTGTACAAACAGACGCGCGATTATGTCCTTATGTGTGACATTTGTCAGCAGATTAAGCCTTCTACTGCTGCGCGTCCGCCTCAGACACAGTTGTGCATCTCTAATAAACCGCTTGGTTGCGTTTATTTGGATCACTGCGGTCCTTTTTCTTCTGATACTGCTTATAAATACATCTTAGTAGCAGTTGACTCATGCACACGCTTTGTATGGGTATGGCCGCATCGAAGCGCTGATTCGCGAACTGTCATTAGGGATTTGCGTGTCTTTGTGGGAATCTTTGCTTGTGGTACTTTCCATTCGGACCAGGGTCCGGCTTTCGCCTCTAAGGCGTATAAGGATGCTATGGTTTCGTTGGGAGTACAGGTGAAGTTTTCAAGCCCCTACAGGCCTGAGGGCAATTCTGTAGTAGAAAGAATGAACCGCGACTTAAAGCAATCTTTGACAGCCCGTGTTATAGGCACTGGTAGAAACTGGCTGACCCACCTCTATGGCGTGCAGCGTGCGCTTAATAATCTCCCTAGAAGGTCTCTGGGTGGGCGGACCCCATACGAAATGCTCTTTGGTATCAAGATGTACGTCCCTGACCTTGATGGTGCAGACTGCCAGGCCCAGGCCGCGGCCTTTGACGTAGATGAACATTGCAATGTTTTACAGGATCTACAAAAGACCAGAGACAGTCTTGCAAAGGAACACTTGCCCTCCACATCGGATGATGCGTTGCAGATCCCGGTAGTTGGCTGGCTACCCCAAGTTGGAGAACTGGTTCGAGAGAAGATCGATAACAAGAAAGAGTTTGGTCCCTCATATCGACCGCCGGTTCGAGTCCTTGGAGTGAGGGGCACAAGAACAGTCGTTTTACCACCACTTCCAGGTCGTAAAGAAAAAAGATTTATTTCTATTGACAATGTCAAGACACACAGGGTGGCCGATTCTTCATAGCATGACACCGGCTGCGTCCTGTCCTTCCATGGTGAGGAACTCTGTGCTGGCTATTACATCTGGTACAGATCAGGAGGTGTCCCTCGAGATGCCTGCTTTATCCAGTCCTTTATTAAATACTATTCCTCTTGCTAACATTGATGAGCTGACCTATGCAGATCCTGCTGATTTATCTATGTCCGACCTACATGCCCGTTTGGCTAACCAGTCCAGATTCTCTTTTGACTCTGATTCGGAACTTTCAAAGAAACCATCGACTATTGCAAAATATGCCACGTTGTTTAAAAACCATTTTCTAATTCCACCTTGGACATACGTTTGGCTGATACTATTTTCATTTTATCTTTTTATGTCAATTGGTTTTGTGTTTTATTTTTTCCGCTTGATCGATGGCCATTATGTGATAGAAAGAACAGGAATTCGGTACCTTAATGGAACATTGGCCCCTCTGTCCTCCTCACATTCAGTACACAGACTAAAGAGAGACTTACATTCAGTACAGATTACTGCTTGGCCGGTCCTTGATGGGATTGTGTGGGATGCGGTTAGGTTTCAGATACATGGCCCCACAGAAGTTATTAATGTTCCTAATGTGCTTAGAGTAAACATGGGAGATGTGATTAAGCAAAATGTTCGTTCTGATGACTGGGATCTTCAGGCTGTAGAAGCATTGTTCTCTGATTTGAAATATTATGCGGCCTTTGATGCTGAGGATTTGTACTTAGATTCTGTCAATTATGGTGATTTGTTTTGTTATCAACATTATGGGAATCATTTCTTACACAAGACAAGTTCCAGGAGGGTTCCTGTGAATTACACTCAGTGGGAACATTGCCCTACTCCCTTACAGGGGAGCTCAAGTACATTTCTGGGAAAATACTCTTATTTTACAGATTTTAATCAATCAAATCCTGAATCGTTTTATTTTAAAGTGAACCAGAAATTCATACCCAAAGTTAGACTTACAGATACAAAATTGCTGTATTCAAAGTCCTTTTTAAATAGGTTATCTGTGGATGGCTATGAGTTATGGAAGGATGCTATTGACCTTAAATCGGTTTGGGGTACCAAAGATTGGCAGGTACAAGGCACTGAGGCTTTGCATCGTGCATGTCTCATCCCGAATCACATGTTGTTTTTAAATTCTACTGTTTCTCAAACAACGTGTTTTGGATTGGCTACATCTAAAAAATTAAATACCCCTACTATCCCTGACTTAGAAGAATATTCAGGTTGGAGTAATTTCACTACAATATCCATCAATGGAATACAAGCACTTTTGCAGAATTCCTCCTTTAATATTTCCCATTTTGATCCGGAGGGATGGCTTTTGTGGCAAAGAAGCACTGATGCTTGCCAACGTAGATTTTTGGGTTTGTCTGAAGGTTTTACACACATCAGGCCAGATCCCAGGTTTGAAACAGGTCACACTGTTACTACTTATTCAGTAGGCAAATTGTGTCAGTCATGGTTACAACATTCCACTTTGGCTGCAGTTAAACTGCATCTGTCCCAGTTGAATGAAGATATAGATCTAAATGATTTTATAAAAGGCCCAGCTAGGGGTAGATCTAGACGCTTTCTTTATGCTATATACAATGAGATTTGGAAATTTTCACAAGTTGAGGCAGCAAAACGACTGAGAGCTATTGATCAAGCAAATTTGGAAAAAGTGCTTGCAGTGGTCGATAACAGTATTAACATGCTTTCTTCCAGAATTTACACGTTGGATAATATTGTTTCTTCTGTTGTTGACATTGTACATGATGAAGTGTCCACGTTATACCATGGACAAAATCAATTGCGTTCTGTAATGCAGTTTGCATGGACGCTACAGACTCTTAAGGCTGGTCGAGTTCCCTGGACCTCATTGAACGTTTCATCCCTCTTTGCTCCTTTTAATCTTACTGAGAAACAGCGCATGCTTTCAATGCGTGATGCTTCATTTTCTATGCTACATATTGAAAAGCTAGAGTCCTTGCCTTTCTCTGTTGCTGAAACCACTACTGCCACATGGCTTATTCATGGATTAATTACATTACCATTCCCTTTATATAAATTTACTAACTGTATGCGTTATATTGCTATAGGACGATATGAACCGCTAGGCAATGCATTCCTACATGAGGCATGGTCATTACCATACACATACAGATGTCTGAAAGATAGACAAGAAGTGAATCTTAATGGTGAGGAATGCACACAGTCACCTGACCATTCATTAATATGTAGACACATTCAGTTACACGGGTCTTGTAATCAGGACCGCCCAAATTTAGCTTGTGTTTTAAAAGGCACGCCGGTTCCAGCAGTAGTTCCCACATTTACATTATTAGCTAATGGTAGTTATTTGCTTTTAAACAACGAATTATGTTGTGGTTTATTAATTGGTGTGGCTTATATAGTTACTGTATCAGAGCGTGTAGTGTGCTGCAAGAACGTTCTATACCCACCCACGCATGGCTCTTCAGATGTATCCATCTGGCCACGAATCCCAACCTTGGAAGCGAAATTCAATGGTTTAAGCAGAATAAGGGCCCTTTTGTCTCAAAAACAAGTGACCCTGAGTTCGGCCCGGGAAACTTATGTCCTTCACATAGCCAACACCCGCACAGAGGTGCAGGCGCTCTTAAACACTGATTTGCCATTTCATTTCTGCGAGCTGGTACACCAGATTTTTAATGCTTCTTCGACGACTGGCCTTGCACATTTTTTTAAACTAGTAAGCAGTGGCCTCGTGACTACGTTTGAAAAAGTTTTTGGTATCATTCCCACGTTTTTCCACACTATTTTTTCGAGTTTGTTTGGTGGAATACCTGTTTTGCTGGCTGTGGCCGCGGGCTTTCTGTTGGTGTTTTTCTTCATAAAACATGGATGCCCATCCTGCGCAAGACGCCATTCAACGCCTCCTGACCCTGTGTCGTAATCGGATGCTCAATTACTATGGAACATTGCCGCTTGCAGCATTAAGCACGGCCTATAGATTGTCATTTCGGTTCACCGACTTCACGTGTGTCCAACCTGTGTTTCACTGCCTGAGCTGCGAGTTCGATTGGGCCATTGATTTGTGCCTATGCTTGAGGACTGCTCCTGACGTCGATTTTGATCAGCTAATGCGTCCCGTAGTGGCTCACGAGCTGATCTGTTCTGGCGAGAGAGTTATGGCCTTGGCAGCGATAAATGGAGTTCTGGGCCAATGGGAGATCTCTGCCGCGGCGGATGCCTTTCTGACACACAGCGATCTGATGAACCCACCGAGTTGTCCTCTGACGTTACAGGAGGATCCGATGCTGGAGGAGCACGTATGTTCTTTCCCATTGCTAAATTGGATTGCTGAACTATTTTCGGATGATGGCAGTGATTTCATGCTGGAGGCTGTGGCAACTTTCTTTGCATATACTTTCCAATCGTGAGAAGCCTGGGAGGAATGCTTTGTTGTGAAATATGACTTTCCCCTCGCTGGATTGGAGGGATGGACTATGTTCAGCTGATGGAGAGTACAATCATGTGATGTCGCTGGGGATAACGTCAATGTGGCACATGACTTTGGAAATCGGATACGTGCCCTGTTTTTTCTCTTACAAACATTTGAATTGATGAAACCTGGTCCTACGTTTCATATTTTTGAGACCTGGTGGATGACTTTTGGTTCAAAAGTTTTGTTTTTATTTTTAGATTTGAGGCCACTGTAGGCATTCATACATATTCATTCATACATAATTTTAGCTTATTTTAGCTCAAGATCATTGAACTTTGCTTTCAATTGTTGTGTCTGATTTAGTATTGCCTTTTCCCTTATGTTTGACGGTGCTCGGACCAATGGGGGGGTGTCATATGGATACTTCATTACATATATGGCGTTAAGTTAGCATGAGTGTATTACATGTTTAAACAGCCGGTTTGCCTTCGGCTTCAGTTTTGCACACGACACAGACTTGTTGTTGTAGCTTTCACCCTAGAAGCGGTGAGGTGGTTTATTAGAGAATAATATGTTATTTCTATGCTATCAGCTTTGCCTGGTACACTTGGTACAACTGTCTGCACACTGAGAGCTACACACTCTAAGATTAACCTAACACAAGGTTGCTGAGAGGCCTGATCCTCGCACCACATTAGACATAACACAAATAATGTTGATGCCAACATTTTGGGCTCTACGCGGGTTTAAGATAGAGTTACACGGAATGAACGTGGACACTTGGTGCTGCGCATGGAGAGAGCTGGTAGCTGTTGATGTGAACTGCTCCTACTGACATTGAGAGGTATGGGGCCGCCCTGCTAAAGCCCGAATGAGACCTTCTTAGATATAAAATAATATACTAGATAGGGTGCGCGAAATATAGGTGATATCGATTCTATAGGTTTTGCATTATAACATGCTAGCACCTTTTGCTTACTATGGATTAGTGACTATGCTGCTAACTCTGATTTTTATAATCTGCATTTTGGTATTATACAAGATACTGCGTTTGAGAACTTTGCATTGAATAATAAATATTTCAAACTTGCATTTGTGTTCTTTGACTCCCAGTTTTGGTTTGAAATGATTATATAACGAAAGAGTGTTCATGTGTTCCACGATTCCTGAGGTATTCTAAAGATCATGTTCTGGTTTGTCTAAGACATGGTTCATTCCATAATGATCCATGAGACACTGTAGCTAGCTAGGTAAGGAGATTTCTGACACTGAGATGAGTTTTGGATCATCCTAACTCACTGAGGTTCTAGATCTCTATGCACAGTTCTGTGGTAGAACGGAAACCCTGCTACAGTATGCTGGTCCTTCATCATGGAGAGCTTTGCAGGCATGTATGAGGAGCTTGAAGGTGATTCTCTTGTTGAATGCGAGCCAAAGGAGTTGTCAGAGGTGTTGTGTGATGTGGCTGTGGCGGGGATCTCAAGGACCAGTCTGGCTATGACGTTTTGGACGTTCTGTAGTTTCTTGAGCGGTTTTTGGGTGACACCGGCATAGAGTGCGTTGATGTAGTCGAGTCTGCTGTTGATGAGTGTGTCGGTAACCATCTTTCTGGATTCTGAAGGGAGCCATCTAAATGTCTTTTGAAGCAGGCAGAGCATGTGGAAGCAGGCTGAGGAAATGGCGCTGATTTGGCTGTTCATTGTGATCCATGAGTCCAGTATGATGACGAGGTTGCGAGCATGGTCCATCGGGGTGGGAGGGGATCCCAGAGCAGCTGGCCACCAAGACTCAGCCAAGGCTGAAGGGGAGAGTCCCAGGATGAGTACTTTGGTCTTGTCCGAGTTGAGTTGGAGGCACTTGCTGAGTCCAGCCAGTGAGGAGGAAGTAGATCCAATCCAGTGCCTTGTCGCCTACATCGTGGAGTATCATGATTAGGGTGCTTTGGGAGACGGTGTCTGCGGTCTCAACCCAGTATAGGAGGGAGCTAATGTCATCAGTGGTGGCAGTGAATGAAGTCTCCCTGCTTTTGTTTCTCTGAAAGCCGGATTGGGAGCTGTCCAGGAGGTGGTTCTTGTCTATGAACGCGGAGAGTTGGGCATTGATAGCCTTCATGATGACCTTGGCTTAACCATACCTTATGGTTAAATAGACAGGAGGTCTACAAATACCAATGTATAAACACGATGGGAATAATGCCATTAAAAACTACATTGACCAGAATTCCCAGCAGATTAACAAACAGGAAGTGTAAGAATCACATGCTTCCTGGGTATATGGGTATTTGAAACAATGTGCATCCCCAGGAAAAATTGACCGTGAGCAAGGTAGATGTGACTACCGAAACGCGTTGGTTTTTCTGTGCTAAATAGAAAATAAAAACGTTTGCTGAGAACACTGACTGTGAGTGGCGGCTCTTTTCGTTGGTTTCCCTGGAATTGACGTGGTTGGAAATAATCAAGCGGATATACATCTAGCTTCCAGTAGTGAGAGTGCTCAACTGTCCGCCAAGGGGACCCTAAGGCCTGGCGTGGGCACAAAAAGGAAAACTTCAAGCTATAGGGGGCAAAGCAAAGAAACACAAATCAAACCCTGTTACTAAGCCCATGGCATCTGTGCCGGCAGGCTCGAATACCCTCAGTGGCATTAGAAGCATTTCAAGTAATGATGACTAGTTTGCTGGACACAAAGCTGGGTCCCATCTATGAGAGGCTAACCTTGATTGAGAAATGTTTAGCAGCGCATAATCGGACTGATCAACCCATGACATCAGGTGGTCCAAAAGATAATCCGAGACCTAGTACTGTAATGACCCAGGTTTACCAACATATCTATCTATTATTAACAGGGAACAGCCATGTAGCCAGCTCCAGACGAACCATTCAAGGGCATATTAGCAAGAACTTGCGATATTTATTGCAAAACGCGCATGGCGCGTTTATTTTTATCGCTGCCTATCGCTGGATATTTTAGCGGAGAAAACATGCCATTAGCAATGTTTATCTCCACTGTGCTAAAATATCCAGCGATAGTGGCGAAATGTCTGAATATCGCTATTCACGCATTAACGCCATGGTGGACTTAGTATGAATATCCACCTCCCATTGAGGAATACAGGTAAGTCAGGTTTCAAGCAAGTGTTAAATACTAGCGATAATCGCGCTTAGCCCGACTTTTTTTATCGCTTCGCCTGCGTTGGTAATAGGGAGAAGTACTGTTAGCGACTGTTTTCAGTTGCTTTTAGTTGGGAATGCCTACCTTTAATGTCATTTGCAATAATTATCGCTGGCATGCAAGGTGACAGGAAAACCGCCCGCTATCATCAGAAAGCTGTCATTAATGCCTGTTAGTGACAGCTTGCTGATACGGCGATAAAAATTTAGCTGCTTTACCGGCAAAATGTGCAGCTAAATTTGTGATAAAGCCCTTCCTAATATACCCCTTACGATGGGGGGGGGACAGATACATTGTGTGAAAGTCAGGTAACCAGTAGGGATCTGCCTGCACATCTGCAGGAGTTGGAAGAACCTCAAACTACCGGTGGTCGGCAGCAGGGGCTACAGGGGTGCACTGTGGTGGAGCCACAGCGTCTACCAGTTATTCATCTCCCACCTGAATCTACGCCCTATGGATTGTTCTTGGGGAATGTGCCGCCTCTCCCACTGGGTATCAAAGAGGATTTTAGCCAGTTAAAAAATACAGTACTCCACTGACTATCTAATAATACCACTGTGGGCTTAAGGGTGGAACAAAACATTATCATGGTGCGCCAAGTTAGCTGGATAGGTAGCTCGGGGAAAATTAGTGCGGGTGATTGTGTTATTTTGAATTTTAACAGATCGTATCTCGCTGAAAGAATTTTGTTCAGGGATTTACATTCTGGCCCCCCCAATCTTGGGTCTGCAGTACAGGTTCTACCCCTGGGCTTTTCTTACAAAGTAGATGCACTAAAGTACACTTTAGTGAATAGCAATATGGATGCCCCCCGGACAGGTGGACACAAAGACTTTCTGCGGTAAAGGAACAACGGCTCCCTCCAGTAGTACTCAGCCTAAATCAGCCAGCTCAGCATCACCTTGCCCTTCCTCTACAGTTATGTAATAGATATTCTACATTATCCAGGTTGAAGGAGTGTGATTGTGAGGAAATATGAATTTTGTGGTCGAGTTGTGTTCCCTAGCGAGTACCCCACCGTCTCCATGTACGAGTTAAAGTGCATGTAACTTCCCTCCTGTGCCAGCTATGAAGACGCAAATACATTTGCGTCCAACGTTAACATGTCCTCTTTCAGACCCACCATGAATGGGTTGAGTGGTCCGTTCCTAAGTATGCTATGCCAACGTCTTTTTGTAGTGTACTCCTACGTTTTTCAGCTCTGGCTGAAGTAGGCCCTGAATCTCTGCCACCGAACCTCTTTTCTGGCTTCTGACTCCGAGAATCTCTGCCCAGGCAGCCCCTGTACTCGTGAACTCTGACTTACTTTCAGCGCGGCCCCTCGCGCTCGGCTCAGCCTGCTGCCTGCCAAGATTGACTATAACCTTCGAGTTATCTGTTTCCCTCCCCGAAAATACATTCCTGCCTGCTAGCTCCAGTAAACATCCTTCCTCAGCTACAGGGCCAAAGGGCCGACCTGTCTCTATGCAACTAATTCAAGTAATTCATAGCTTCTGTTGCCATGCTCCCCTGGAAGGCCCCGTGCCCCACGCTTCTCTTACAGACATTCAGGCGCTTATACACGCACTCACAGTCAGTATAGAATAGCTTCTGCTCCAGAGACCTTTCCGCCCAGATAGCTTAGTTCCTAAACATCAGATATCAGATATGATAGAAGCACAAGTTGATCTGACATGCCAGACTTCTGTCTCTTTCCGTCAGTGCAAATGTCAAGTCCCCAGCACCCTCCGACTCCATGTCATGCACACGTCATGCAGCTGCGCGCGCATCCAAGTTTCCGATTTCCGCTGACATTGCAACATTTTCTGTTGGTGACACCCCTTTGGTGACACCTACCTGTGACGTTTCTAGAACACACCTCTAGTTCACGCCTCTTGATTACGCACATGTACCACGTGTATACTGTTATCTTGTCTTCTCTCTGCTGTTACGCCTTCTATACTGTTTCCAATGATGCAAAATAAGTATATAAGCTATGTACTGTTAATAAAATGTAGCGCGCTCTATCCCTTCTGACACCCTGTGTGGTGTTCGGAACATGATAATTTGGTCTTGACCATTCCTTTTTAAGGAATAAAACCCCTAAGAACTCTAACACCACGGACTCTGTTTTCTTTCATTTCCAATTGAGTTATTATTGATTAAGTACTTACCTGCATAGAAATTAAGAGTAAATTATTTATTTACATCATTTTGGCGCCCGAATAGGGACCCCTCCCCCACCATGTCCCCTGCCGTCAGTTAGCCGGAACATACGCGTATCGGCAGGATTTCCTGCATCTCCCTCTGACCCACGGAGGTGACGAAGACTGCGATCAGTACCCAGACGAGGCGGTGAGGAGTGCGGAGGATCCCGACCAGAGCCCAGCCGAAAGAAGCAAGGTCCGAGGTGTCAAGAGGCCCACCAGGTTTCCGAAGTTTTCCGAAGTTTTCCGAAGTTTTCCGAAGTTTTCCGAAGTATCGAGTCGAGTCCAGTCGAGTTTTCCGAGGCCTTCTGTTTCCGTGCTTCCCGGTGAGTACCATTGCTGGGTCGTATCTAGACGGGTTTGGGTACACAAGTCCGGTCTGCACTGTTTTTGGGCAGTGTATCTGTACTGTTGAGCAGTATATCTAGTATTCCGAATTTCTGAATTTTTGCACTGTTACACCAGTGTATCTGTACTGTTGAGCAGTACATCCAGTATAGTGGGGTAGTCATCTATGTCTTAAATGTTTTTGTGTGATTAATGTCGTGGTATGAATGTGACTGTTTTTTGTGCATTATTCTGTTTCTTGTATAACTAGTTACATTCAGAATTAAGTATCAAGGATTGCGCATTTCAGTATCAAGTAAGCAGAATGCCGTTTTTCAACAAGTTAAAGCAGATAGGAACTAGGAAAGGGATGCTAGAGGAAGAAATTCCTATCCCTCCTAGGGACACTCCAGGCAATTTTATGTATAATAAGCATGGCATAGATGCCATATTGTATCTAGAATTATGGACCGATTATACAAAGCACCTAGAAGAGAGACACAGATGGCCAGTTAATGGAACATGGGATGCCGAGTGCATCATGAAGGTAGAAGAGGCATTACGGAAAAAGAAAGCCAGACAGTCTCAGAAAGATGCCATAGAATTTTGGCGTAAGGAATCACATAAACGTGCTGAAAGAGCACTTCGTAGAGAAGACAGACTTAGAGAATCAGAAAAAGCTCGAGAAAACGAACTAGTTATTGAAGGAATCCGAGTAAAATCAGAACAAATAGATCGCATCCGAAATAGCCAAGTAAACGGCATGTATCTTGTGGCCGAGGGTACACCTGACGCCATTTCAGAAATACCGAAAAATTTGCCGTCGCCATTAGTTCCAACTAAAGTAATGCATAAAACTACTAAAGACATATTCCTAAATTCCTACCTAGAAGATGTAGCTCCAGCTTACACCAACTTGCCTGTTCGTGCCCTGCCTACCGACAGGGACGGGGGCGGCACCCCGCCCCCAGATCATGCCTCGCCAGTACCACAACAGACTTCTCCTGTCCCGCCAGCCCCGCCGCTTCCCGTACTCAAAACTGACCTACCGAAACCACGTTTGTCTGATCCACCTAAACGACAAGTTCAAGTTCAGATACAGACTCCACAGGGAGGTAATGCACAAGCTTCCGCTTCAGGAGGTGCGACCGCGGGTCCTCAGACCCCGCCACCAACTCACAGATTCAATCTCAGAGGTATGCAGAGTCCTCTTACGTACAGGTCTCCCCACTCCTCTAATTCATCCCGCCTTGACGCATTAAAAGAAAACATGTCAGTTTGCAGATATGATCCAGTACCCGGAAAAGACGATTTAATGATATTGGCATCATTACGGTTAAGATCTGCTACTGATAACTTGCTATGCTATGTAGGAATGAAGGAGCGTCTAGATAGAATATATGAGTTTGTCCAGACAGGAAAAGACCACGACAGTATTAAGGATGCCATGGAGAAACAGAAAGTTGATATGCAAGCACTGATACTACGATTTTTCATAAATTGTCTGATAAGAGAACGAGACAGGCCCGGAACAGATCAGAGTGAATTAGATGCATTGAACAAGTGGGGTCAAAATATAGCTGAAGGAAAACACGACAAGGGGACTTGCATAGCCTCTATGTACAGGAAGATTAGGAAAGCAGTGATAGCAGTACACGAGAAAGAGAAAGAAGAGGCTTCCTCCGAGGAGGAAGAAGAACAGGAAGAATCCGAAAGAAATGTAGGCACCATAGCATATGTAGGTAAGGGAACTTACCTTAGGAAGGGTATCCGTCCAGAGAGCAAGAGAGTTTTCTTCTCTGCCTTGACAAATCCGAATTCTGCTGAGCATCAGTTCCAGGAAACTGATAAAAGGCTTCGAGATCGAGTTGGGTACCATGTACTCAATTCTATGGATGAACAAGAACTAGCCCGATCAGCTGTATCATGGGCCGAAAATGCAGACATATATAATGATGACACAGTGGCACAGACATTTCTGAACCTCTCCCCCGACGAACAGAAATTAGCAGGTGTATACATGATTCAGCACCTTCTTATCAAATACAGAAAACATTACTCTGATCCCGGTCCCTTACATGAAACACTAGAAGCACTACTGATGGATAGATGGAGAGGCTTAAGTACCAAATTAATTCAAATAATTCTAGAACAACGACATAGATATGATACCTTTGTAAGCTCTGAATATGTTCCCGCCCCACCTCTAGAAAGGAAAATGTACCACATGCAATGCGGGGGTAGTATTGAAAGTCAGAACCCCTTACGAGAAGTGCACCCTGTTATGGGTGAGGATAAAACCTTGAAACGCGTGTATGTACACACGCCTCTGACTAAATTAGAACTGTTAGAAATGAAGAAACTAGTACCATGCCATGATAAAGACCCTGCAGGTTTTCATAGAGAGCTTAAAGACATGTTACTAATGGGGGATTACACGTATGATGATATCATGAAAATGTTAAAGGTACTATTACCCACGGGTATCTTCGAGAAATTAAAGGAAAAGGAATGGGAGGTGGGAGACACAAAGATTGCCTGGGCAGAAATAGAGGACGAAGAAAAGAAACGGGTCCCAGGGTTAGGCCTTGGGGACAAGACTAAAGCATTACCAGGTTTGATAGTACAGGTCCTGCCCAGATTATTGACAACTAGAAAGGAAGATTGGGACGCCATCTCGTCCTGTAAACAGAAACATGATGAAGATACTAGTGACTTCTATTCAAGATTCGAGAAATGTTTCATTATTAATAGTGGCCTCCAGCCAAGTAGCGAGTCGTACCCGCATCTTTTTGTATCAAAGTTAGTCGAGAATTCCCTACCGTTAGTTAAAAACCGTGTATACAAGGTTGAGAGTACATGGCAAGCAAATACGCCATCACAGATGTTACAAATGTTACAATATCATCAGAACAGAATAAGAGAAGAACAAGATCAGGAACAAAAACGCATGAAAGACACAAAGATGAAAATGTTAGTAGCTCAGACGGTCCCATCCGATGGTCACAGAAAGGGTACGACCCAGACCAGTCACACTGCAGCTCCCGTTAAAGGGACATGCAATTATTGCAAGCAGCCAGGTCACTACGTACACGAATGCCCAGTCCTGAAACATAACATAGCGACAGGTAAAACTAAGGAAAGACCGCATCCGCCTAGACAAGACCATAACCAGCATCAGTCTTCACAGAATACACAGAGTACACAGCCTATGCATGCTTCCTCGACTCCAGCACAGACCGTAGCAGTACCACAGCCACAGCCCATTGCTGCAACTCAGCAAGTTTCACAGCAGATGTACCAATATGCCCAGTCCGCTTACCCCGAATATTCACGATATACATGAAACAGCCTAGAGAGGGAAGGTGGCTTGCCTCTTATTGAGATTCCTGTAGATCAAGAAGGTCCTTATGTACACAGTCAAGTATTGGGAAAAGACAGAAAGTTTTTAATTGACACAGGGGCAAGTCGCACTACAATCAGTCATGATGAAGTTCCAGGGGCACCCCTCTCAGGCTCACAGAATGTTTCCCTGGGTTTTTCAGGACAGCCTATTGTAAATGAGGTATCAGAACCAGTTCCCCTGGCTGTGGGTCCATTATCACGTGTTACAGACCTGTTACTCACGAAATCATGTCCAGAAAATTTGTTAGGAATTAAAACATTGAAGGCTCTAGGAGCTATAATATGCTGTTCCCCGGAGGGGGTTAGACTCTTTCTGCGGGATTTCAAGGGTCATTATGTTTTGCGAGAATTCGATGTCAGATTGAAAAATGTACCAGATTACTTGTGGGCAAAAGGCCCAACTGATGTAGGCTGCATGCACATCACACCATACCGTGTTACACTCAAAACAGGTGTTGTATTACCCCGAATCAGACAATACAAGTTACCACCCGATGCTGTAGTGGCTTTACTGAAAATCATTGACGAGCTCATTGCCCAAGGAGTGGTCGTCGAGACCGACTCCAATATCTGTAATTCACCCATCATTCCGATTCTTAAACGTACAGATCCCAATGCACCGCCAGTATATCGGCTGGTGATTGATCTTCGAGAATTAAATAAATGCATTATTCCACAGTATCCTGTGGTCCCCGATATCTCATCCCTATTGACTGCCATTGATTCAGAAGCAACGTTCTTTACTGTAATTGATCTCAAGAACGCCTTCTTCAGCGTGCCAATTGATCCAGAGAGCCAATATCTCTTCGGATTCAGTTTAAATGGACGCAGTTTCAAATTTTCGCGCGCACCTCAAGGATTCACAGAAAGCCCCAGCATCTATAGTCAAGCACTGAAAAGACAACTAGACTGCATTCAAATGCCAGTTAACACCGCTTTACTGCAATACGTCGATGATCTGCTGATCACCGCACGAAGTGAGCCCGAATGTGAAGAAGCATCACTGACAGTTTTACATTTCCTGGCCGACAAGGGGCACAAGGTGTCTCCTTCGAAGCTACAATTCTGTGTTCAGCAAGTTGTATACTTGGGTCACTTGCTGTCCAAAGTGGGGAGACAGCTTACTCCCGATCGCATTCAGTTAATTGTAAATATGCCGCAACCCCAGACACAAAAGGAAGTGCGGGCCTTCATAGGCCTCACCTCGTACTGCAGACAATGGATTCCCCAGTATGCATTTCTAGCTAAACCACTCATTCAGTTAACGACACAGGAGGCAGCAACTTCGACTGCCCTCCCTTGGACTCAGGAAAACACACAAGCTTTTGAAGAATTAAAGAAAGCCTTATGTCAAGCACCAGTTTTAACGACACCATGTTACAGCAAACCGTTTACACTTTTCGTTACAGAACGTGATGGTACAGCGTTGTCTGTCCTCACCCAAGATCAAGCAGGTTCACATAAGCCTTGCGCTTATTTTTCAAGTACATTGGATTCAGTAGCCCAGGCACTCCCTGCGTGCTTAAAATCTGTAGCAGCAACAGCGTTAGCAATCCGACAGAGTGATTCAATTGTTTTAGGTCATCAGTTAACAGTTCAAGTACCACATTCTGTAGAGGTTTTGTTAAACAGAACCCAGACTCAACACTTGACTATAGCACGACTGACAGGTTATGAGTTAACACTATTCCAGCCACACATAGAAATCAGACGCTGCAGTATCTTGAACCCCGCAACACTGTTACCAACAGTTATGACGGATCCAGCCCCACATGATTGTATAGAAATCATTAATGCAGTAACAAAGCCTAGACGAGATTTAACAGATGTTCCATTGACAAATCCAGACCTGACACTTTATGTGGACGGTTCATGCATGAGAACAAGTACAGGAGAATTAGTGGCCGCGTATGCCGTGACCACTGAAACTGAAGTTAAAGAAACACATCGTATTGACACACTGTCTGCTCAAGCAGCAGAGCTCATCGCTCTGACCCGAGCTTGTATTCTAGCCAAAAACAGAAATGTTAACATATACACAGATTCACGTTATGCATTCGGAGTTGTACACGACTTCGGAGTCCTCTGGCAAGAACGAGGTTTCCTGACCTCTCATGGGGCCAAGATTCAACACGGTCCCCTCATTCAAGCACTGTTAGAAGCAATACATTTGCCTTCGGGCATATCAGTCATGAAGTGTAAAGCACATACTAAAGTTACAGATTCTGTGTCCCAGGGTAACGACCTGGCAGACCAGACAGCAAAACATACAGCACTGACTCACACCCAGATTACTGATGTGACAAAGACAATAGTACCGACAAAGTGTATGACAGTTAGAGATCCCGCCCTAGACGTAATTGATATCCAGACACATGCTACTCCAGATGAAATAAAGAAATGGACTGAACTAGGAGGGATTCAGACAGATCAAGGTTGGATAACGAAGGAAAAATCTATATGGTTTCTCCCTGACTCAATGGTTCAAGTCATGATAAATACAGCACATAGCCCGGCACATCTAGGAGAGAAAGCGATGTTAGACAGTTTACAGAATCTCTGGCACAACAAACACTTACGAGCAGCAGCAAAACAGAAAGTGCGTACTTGCATGATCTGTTGTCAGTTCAATCCAGGTAAAAGCGTCCCTGTAGAGCAAGGTGGATTTCATCCTCCCGATCACCCTTTTGAAGTCCTCCAGATGGATTATATCCAGATGGACCGCTGTCGAGGTTTTAAATATGTTCTCGTAGTTGTCTGTGCTCTGTCCCGCTGGACCGAAGCATACCCAGTATCAGATTACACTGCTCCGACCACTGCCAAGCAGCTGGTTCGTGAATTCTTCCCACGATACGGCTTGCCTCGTGTCGTATACTCAGATAAGGTCAGCCATTCTCATCTGCATTAATGAAAGAAGTTTCTCTACTGCTAGGATACCAGTGGAAGTTCCATTGTGTCCGACATCCCGAAGCAGCAGGCCTTGTAGAAAGGCATAATCAGACACTAAAATTACGTCTTGCAAAGATCTGTCAGGACAAAGGGGTCGACTGGATAGTCGCCCTGCCCGTGGCACTATTCTACATGAGAATGGTCGCCCACTCGAGATCAGGGCTATCCCCGTACGAAGTGGTCTTTGGCAGACCACCGAATATGTGGGGGACGCCCATTCCGAAGAAAATAACTGATGTTGATTGCAATATGTTGACAGATTACCTTGCCTCCTTGATGTCTGCACTCCAATCATGTCGTTCACAGGTTGCCGCAGCTTTCCCTGACAACACTGATGTAAAGCCGCACGAGGTCCGTCCTGGGGATCTGGTACTCGTCCGGAATTTCGACCGGAAAAGTCCGCTGGAGCCCCGCTGGAAGTCCCCGAAGACCGTTCTTCTCACCACGAGGACCGCCGTGAAGATAGAGGGGAGAAAGGGGTGGGTCCACACGAGTCACATCAAGCTTTGCAATGAACTAAAAAACGAACTAAAACAGGACTCTGACTCGTCCACCCCCACTAAAGACTGTATAAAACAAAGTGACTTTACCGTTACCGAACGAGAAAAGACTCCCCAAGAACAATATCGTATGAAACTCCGATCTAGCAAGTCAGACAGTTTAATTGTTTAAGTCCTCCCCTAGGTGAATCGGTTAAATAGTTTCTGACATGTATCCCCTAGATCGAGATAGAGAGAGAGAGAGAGAAGCAAAGAAACGTACATACTGCAAATCCCTGCGTAGTCACTGTATAGTGACGTTGTTAATAATGTTTTTCTTAAGTGTTCTAATTATTATTGCCAGCATTCTGCTACCCATTTATTGGCCTATCTTCAGGCGTGAACAATCTGCTTACAATGTCTCTGCTGAACACACTTTTAGTGAATTGCCTGCACATGAACTCTCTTACAGACTTGCGCTGCGTAATAACACATTCATTAGTATGTTACACCACTCCCATCAGACAAATAATGCTACAGACTGCTGGATATGTGGCCGACTCCCTCCCTACCAGAATTACAAGGGAGCTCTGCCCCTCTTTCCGTACCCGTTCACTCACAATGGCTCCTGTGGTGCATGGTTTAAAATAATTAATTCCTTAGATCCTGATATTGCTGTTTTCGATGGAGGCTGGGTTTGGGGAAACTTGAACTCAGTTCTGTTAGATGTCTGTTACCCTGACAAGGAGGGACTCCCTACTCGAATAGGAACTGATCTAGAAAATGAAGTATATGGATTAGGTAACTACACAATTAGTCTCATGATCCTTACTGTTGAATCCGAAGCCGTTCCAGTTCTGCCCCATATGTTAGTATTACCAGTCACAGGTGAATTGTGTGTCCGAAAGAAAGGTTCAGTACACGTAGGTCATAGTAAATGCACTACTGTGGTCGAATTCAGTGATCAGGGTAAATCGTCTTTCAAAGCTATCAGTCACTCTTATTTTGTTTGTGGTCATACCGCATACATACGTCTGCCTCCAGACTGGGATGGTACCTGTTATATTGCATTCCTTCTGCCACCTGTTTTTCTAGCTCCCCCTGATTACCATAGAAACACGAATCTAGTCAAGAATAGATCCAGAAGAGATATCCCACTTGTCGACTACACAGAAACGGCATGGGAACAGTACACTGATTTCAATAAAGGATTCTTTTTCTTTCTAGGACCTGTCCAAAACAGTAAATTAATACGTAGATTAACTAGAACACTTGAAGCAGTAGTACATGAAACTGCCTCCGCCTTAGGTAACTTAACAGAGGAGCAATCTGCTATGCGGGTTGTTGTCCTTCAAAATCGTCTTGTTATTGACGTCATCTTGGCAGATAGAGGTGGAGCCTGTAAGGTCATCGGGTCAAGTTGCTGCGTTTTCATCCCACAAAATGCACCATCTGTCTATCAAGCTATTACCCGTCTGCATAAAATTGCAAATCAGATACATCAGAATCCAGGCACCTGGACTTGGTCTGGTTGGTTCTGGACAACGTTAACAGCTTGGGGATGGAAGATCCTATCCTTCCTAGGCTTTGGCCTAGTCATAGTATTCAGTTGCTGCCTGTGTCTACAATGTGGACCGGCAATATGTGGACTGTGTGCCACTTCCTGCATTGAACATTCCAGTTGTCTCTCAAATCGTCAAAGAAAGAAAGATGAACATATAATGTTACAAGAACAAACTGATCGATTCATGAGGATCGATATTTCATGAAGGGTCCGTAGGGAACAAGGAGGGAATGAGGAAATATGAATTTTGTGGTCGAGTTGTGTTCCCTAGCGAGTACCCCACCGTCTCCATGTACGAGTTAAAGTGCATGTAACTTCCCTCCTGTGCCAGCTATGAAGACGCAAATACATTTGCGTCCAACGTTAACATGTCCTCTTTCAGACCCACCATGAATGGGTTGAGTGGTCCGTTCCTAAGTATGCTATGCCAACGTCTTTTTGTAGTGTACTCCTACGTTTTTCAGCTCTGGCTGAAGTAGGCCCTGAATCTCTGCCACCGAACCTCTTTTCTGGCTTCTGACTCCGAGAATCTCTGCCCAGGCAGCCCCTGTACTCGTGAACTCTGACTTACTTTCAGCGCGGCCCCTCGCGCTCGGCTCAGCCTGCTGCCTGCCAAGATTGACTATAACCTTCGAGTTATCTGTTTCCCTCCCCGAAAATACATTCCTGCCTGCTAGCTCCAGTAAACATCCTTCCTCAGCTACAGGGCCAAAGGGCCGACCTGTCTCTATGCAACTAATTCAAGTAATTCATAGCTTCTGTTGCCATGCTCCCCTGGAAGGCCCCGTGCCCCACGCTTCTCTTACAGACATTCAGGCGCTTATACACGCACTCACAGTCAGTATAGAATAGCTTCTGCTCCAGAGACCTTTCCGCCCAGATAGCTTAGTTCCTAAACATCAGATATCAGATATGATAGAAGCACAAGTTGATCTGACATGCCAGACTTCTGTCTCTTTCCGTCAGTGCAAATGTCAAGTCCCCAGCACCCTCCGACTCCATGTCATGCACACGTCATGCAGCTGCGCGCGCATCCAAGTTTCCGATTTCTGCTGACATTGCAACATTTTCTGTTGGTGACACCCCTTTGGTGACACCTACCTGTGACGTTTCTAGAACACACCTCTAGTTCACGCCTCTTGATTACGCACATGTACCACGTGTATACTGTTATCTTGTCTTCTCTCTGCTGTTACGCCTTCTATACTGTTTCCAATGATGCAAAATAAGTATATAAGCTATGTACTGTTAATAAAATGTAGCGCGCTCTATCCCTTCTGACACCCTGTGTGGTGTTCGGAACATGATAATTTGGTCTTGACCATTCCTTTTTAAGGAATAAAACCCCTAAGAACTCTAACACCACGGACTCTGTTTTCTTTCATTTCCAATTGAGTTATTATTGATTAAGTACTTACCTGCATAGAAATTAAGAGTAAATTATTTATTTACATCAATTGACTACGTAACCCTATAAGGTCCACTGTAGATCCAAAGTCTCAGCAGTATGCTCCTACTGTGCAAAGTGAGATGGTCCCTCGCGTATATACCAATAATGTTCTTTCATGGAACACTGCAGGCATGGCAGATAAGTGTCAGGATACTATTTGGGTGCAGTTTGTTAAACAATTCTCTGTGATTAGTTTCCAAGAGACGTGGTTGGTGGACTGCAGTTTATTCCTGGGGGATTCAAAGTTTTTTTTTGTTCCAGCTTCCCCATTGGTGTGTGGCAGAGCCAAGGGTGGTCTGGTTATTTATATATTTTTGGCAGTGGACTGCCACATTCAGATCCTCCCATCACCTAGTTTAGGTCTCCAGGCTCTGGTATTAAAAAGGGGAATTACTAGTATAGGCCTGATAAACTTTTATAACGCGACAAATTGTACCCAAGGGCATTGTAACATCACTCTGCTGGGTTCTTACATAAGGCAGTCCTGTGGAATTATATCACATAATCCTATGGTGCTGGGTGATTTTATTATGACCCTTGTGGAGACTTGAGGCATACAAGTATAGCTGACTTGGGCTGCTCCGAATGCGGTGTTTCATTTTAAGCACCTTACTCAGGGGGAACTATTGAATAACATATTAAATGAATTGACTTGACATCATTTATATCTCTTTCTGTTCCACATAGTAAAGCCCTGGTTCCATCTTTCAAAGGGAGAGGAAGTGGTTCTTTTTTTGGCTGTGGGAAGTTGGCCTGGCATATGCTTTCCACTATTCTAGTGGGCACCTTGCACCAGTCCAAACGACCCTTATTGATGGTAGGTTTAAAGACAACCTATATGGAAATCTATCCGAGTGGTCGCTTTGGAGAGCAGCCTTCAGGCTTAAGTCTTGAAGGAATGTAAAGCAGTTTGTTTTACAGTATCTCAAGAATGACCAAATGAAAGGAGAACCACACCAGGTATATATATAAAATATATGTATTTATTCTAAACACATCCTGCTAGTCTCTTTATGAGGCTAGAGGCAAAAGTACATACAATAAACTTATTTAGCACACAGCAAATTACGTTGAGCCCTATGGGAGTACCAAACCATATATTAAGTAAGTGGTATAAGAACTGTGACTGACATAGATACAAGGCCTAGAGCCTTTAGAACCGCTGGGGCCACCAGAACCCACCCATGGTAGTGGCACAGGGGACCCATGGGGGACACCTGCAGTGTCTAAACACAGCCGCAAATCATTATTAACTTCTATGGGGAAAGTCGCGGTTAGAATTTTTAAGATAAAGGACACTTAGAAGGGGACTTGGAGCAAACCCCTTTAGAACTAGGAGGTTCTAGAGTCAACACCCACGGGAGCACTGGAGTATTCAACTTACCTCACCCATTGAAGCCGGGTGCATAGGTGCCTTTTCGTGTCGGGGTTCGTCGTCGATTTCAATGGAGAGATGATGCAAAGTGCTGCTGGCGTCCAAGTGGAAAGTGTCTGGGTGGATCCAAGGGTGGATAGGAGAGGTGAAGAACCTGAAAGCAGAGGGGACAGAGTCTGGGTCACTTGCCAGTGACCAGGAAGGCGAGGAGAAGATGCCCACCGATGTCGGGATATTTCAAATGCAAAAGGTGAAGCCTGAGTCGCAAATATTTCGGGGTTGGAAATGCGGACCGGCAAGATGCTTCTTGGTGCCTGTTGCAACAGGGGAGTCACTCCTTGACCCTTGACCCCAAGGGAAATTCTTCCATCTTCTAGTCAAAATAGAATGTCGAAGTTCCAGGATATATGTTGCAGAGTTTCGTCCAGGTGTAATCTGAAGTCCTAAGGACTGGGGCCCCATACTTATACTAAGTTAGGGGCTTGGACATACACTGGGGACCCACCAATGGGAGGGTCTGGGAGAGGGGTGGTTACACCCCTTTCCCTTTGTCCAGTTTTGTGCCAGAGCAGAGGCTGAGTGCCCCTGCAACCGGTTTGAACTGGGGTATGCACACGGACACCAAGTGTGCCCCCAGCACTGTCTGAAAAGCAATCTCTGAATGCACCCAACCAGCCCCAATGCACTAAAGCCTGTCTGGGAGGTGGTTGCACCTCCCTGTGACAGGAAGCCTATTGTCCAGGCCTCCCCTGCCGGAGTTTCATCCAGCAGCAGGAGGTCAGACCTGTGTTCGTGGCTGCAGCATCCATTTTGTGATGATAGGGCTCTTTTAAACTATTACTAGTTAGGTCAGTGTGCACATGTCGCTCCCTCTAGAAGGGTGGAATTCTACCCCTGCCGCCAGGACTGGCAGGGGGGGGGAAGGATTCCAAAGTGTTTGACACCAAACACGACATGTCTCCATGCAACCATTCCAAAGTTAGCATTAACTGCAAGGTTATAATGCACTTAAGAGTATATGGTCAGGTTGCATCACAGAACAGCCTCAGAGAATAGATTCCAAAAGCTGCAGAGAGGTCCTGCTCATGCATGGGCACCCTCCCACACAAAACCAAGCACGCTGCCTTCAGGATTGATAAGACCTGCCATAAGAGTGACTGATAGGTTTATATGTGTCAGTGATTAAAGGTAGATATAGGTCGCCTATATCTTAGTAAGGGGTGCATGCACCACCTTACCCAGGCAGCAGTAGCAGACCTGTGGTGCCATTTTGGAAGGCTTCCCAGGGGTGGCATAATACATGCTTCAGCCCATGGTAGGCCTCTAGTGTACCTATGCCCTTAGGGCCATATGCATGAACACATTTTCCCATAGACATAGAATGGGCAAAACCCTTTGATGCATCTGGCCCTTAGTACCTAAGGTACCATATACTAGGGACTCACAAGGGTAACCCAGTAACCAACCTGGAGTGTACCTAATGTACATGCAATCAATTTAGAGAGGAAACAGCAAGGCTGGGGTCCTGAATGGCAGGGCCCCAGCCAGACTAAAGTCGAGAAACAGTGAAACACCAGCAAAAAGTGGATGTAACCAAAGTAAACAGATCCTACTCTCATACATAGACTACATTTTAATTTCATCTACCCTACAGTCTTTATTTTGTGGTTTTACTATTCTGGAAAGTGTTTATAGTGACCACAACCCGCTTTGTGTGCAATTGAGTGGCCCACTTTTATTTAAATTCAAGGGTGGCGACAATGGGCACGCTAAGACCAATGGATGGTAGGCGCCGGCTTAAATGGTCTCAGGTTTGCCCCGATGCTTTTTACAGAGAAGTAAGAGATTCTTGTGCTGCTGAATTAGCACTTTGAATCTTGCTGGGTACTTCTTCGGGGGATGTCATTAGCGCCTTTCACGTTATTACTATTAAGGTAGCAGAAATCGTTAGTGCTCCGGCACGTAAAGTAGTCACTCAAACTCCTAGATGGTATGGTTCATCTTGTTCGTAGATGGCGAAGAAGCTGAGGGAGGCTTTAAATGTTACTCTGGAAACCAATTACTGATACGTGCCCGCCGTAATGAGTATAAACAGTCATTGTCTAAATGCAAGGGTGCCTTGAAGGAGGAGGCATGGAGGGAGTTGTTAGAGACGAGCTCCCTTCGGAATAATTCAAGGTTCTGGAGTATTTTCAATAGACCGCTTTTTGAGCATGATGCAGGGGTTGATATGGGTTCTCACATTACCGAGGAAGAATGGGTGCTCCACTTTAAATCTATGTTTACAGGCCCCATGGAGCAAACTTATCAGATAGGCCGGGTCACTGATACCTTCGCTGTGGTTTTTGAGCAGAAAGATGTTGAGGCAGGAATTGCCGGGTTGACTTGCAATAAAGCTCCAGGCCCGGATGGCATCCCGCCGGACTTTTTCATTCCGATCCACTTTTTTGGGCACTGGTTCTTGTGGCTGTGTTTAATGCAGCAGCCAGGGATGGTTGTCCTGAGCCTTGGGCTACTTCAACTATTGTGGCTGTGTTTTTAAAAACTGGGACCACTGAAGCACCTTTTGTTATAGGCCGATCTCTCTCCTTGACTCAGTGGTAAAGTTTGTGGGTGGGGTTTTATTAGACAGATTACCTACCTGGGCAGTCAACCGTGGCCTAATGCCTCAACCTTTACATGATCCTTGGTAAGTACACGATTGCTCGCCCTGGTGCGATCTATTTGGCCTTCATCCAAGTCAAATTGTGACAGTCCATGAGGGCCATGGGGGTTAAGAGAAATATCATTAACTTTCTAGAGGATCTGCACAGGGCCACTAGGGCCAATGTTAGATTCTCTCAGGATCTTTGTGTCTCTAGGGATTTTGACATTGGGAGTGGGATACGGCAAAGATGTATTCTGGCCCCATTTTTGTTCAACTTCTATATAAACTATCTGGATAGAGTGTTAACAGATACAGGGGCACATTTTCCGTATGTAGGACAATGGGGCTTCCCATCCTACTTTATGCGGATGATGCAGTCCTTATGGCCAGAACTGCTAGGGGTCTTCAATCCCTGCTTGAAGCCTTTTTCAAATTCATGGGGGCCCAAGATTTAGCAATTAATAACCCAAAATCTTATATATTGTTGGTAGGGATGCGGCACAAAAACAAATTTCTATTCACAGTACGTCCTGAGAAGGTCCCTCTGACGACTGTCTTCTCATACCTGGGGGTTTTATTGGACGATCGTTTGAACTGGGGCCACTCATCCAGAAGAAAAAGGGAGACCTGGCGAGGGTAGAAGCACCCATTTTCTGCTTTGCTGAAAGTCTATCAGGCAAAAAGCGTAGCTACAGCTTGCTATGGTAGTGAAATTTGGGGGCATATTGCCACAGATGCCTTGCAGGTGGTCGAGAACACCTTCCTGAAGCGCTTGTTGGGCGCACCAAGTGGTTTGTTGAATTGGTGGCTCAGGAGGAATTGGGGGTGCCCTATCAATGCAATACCCTGGCTGTGCGCCCCCTCATGTTCTAGCTTAAGTGTTGGCTGAATAAGGGTGTAGCCCTCAGTCAGCTGATCTTAAATGAATGTATGAGCATCGACAATATGTCCCGTATACCATGGCTAAAATATATTAAATAATATTTTGATGAGCTGGGGCGCCCTGAATTATTTTCAAAGCCTAAATCTATTGTACAAAAGGATGTGGAGTTTGTTAAGAAAGCTTTTAGTAGCTTAAGGAATTTAGAAAGAGACGAGCGAAAAGTGCGAAAACCTGGTTTCCGCAAATTTCCGATGTTAAAAACAAATCCATCTACTGAGCCTTATCTCCTGGGACCGCTGTCTACATATGAGTGTTTTTTATTGTCTAGGTTCTGCCTGGATCTTTTTCATCTTTTGCTGCTGTTCCAAAAAGGTGCAGCAGATGTCAGGTGTTAGCACCCTGTGACTGTGACCGAGAGTCTCCACAGGATTTGCTACACTTCATGTTTTTTTTTAATTTTAAGAGGTACCCCTGAGATATTTTTTATTTCCTTTATTAAAGAGGATGAATTTTAACCAGGTCCGCCCAGCGCTTTTGTACCTGCAATTGCTGAAAGCTGATTGTATCTTTTTTATCGTGGGCTATTTGAAATCTACGGTGAGAACCAGGGCCTGTCTGGATAATTAGTAACCTAACTGTGGTCTAAAAAATGGCAGAGAGGCTTATGTTGTTTTGGCTACAAGTGTTAGTCTAGAGTAATTTTAGTTAAGGTGTGCTCTATTTTTTGTTAGATGGTGCACCTCATTGTTATCGTTTAGTATGTGAGGCAGTACAACGGGTTCCTTTCGGTCTTTCTGTGCTATGAATGTAGTTTGTATGCAATTTTATTGTATTACGTTTTAATTTGAAATTTAGATGTTTTAAAGCTTTTATGATTTTCTGTACGTGAAACCGAATAAAGTTGATTTGATATGATTTGATTTTACTCCAAAGTGTAAACTACTCAAAAGTGTAGATTACTTTTGTGAATCAGGCATAAATTGTCCATCTATTAATCTAGGCATGGCAAAAGCATTTTCTTAGCTTTAGTAACTTCAAAAGTCCATTGCCTTTTCATTCCTTTATCCTCATTTCATTTGAAAAGTATATTTTGATCCCTAAATGTATGAATATCGCCCATAAATGCACTTTGAAAAATGTCTTACAATCACTTTAACTTAACTCTTTCATAGATGGAGCAAAATTATTAGCAACAATTTAATTTTAGAGCTCAAATAGAAAATGATGTGAATGTCCCTGGTAGGAACCAAGATAACAGCCAAAATGCAGCAATTGTTTTATTAGAAAAGAGTCCTGAAAAATGTCATCAACAAAAGGTTTGCTGTGCTAAAGTCACCCTCTTCCCCGTTTTCAGAAACAAAATGAATGAATGACATTTTTTATTGAAATAAACCTCTTCCGAGATCAACAATATGTTAAAATAATATAAACAAATTATTCAATTCCATACTACCAAGATATAAAAATACAATGTACAAAAAAAGAGATTATTACTTCTAGTTTAGATATCTCTAAAACAACGGAAGAAATGATTAAAAAAATGTAAAAAACTTTATGTCATACAAATTCAGCTGTGGTAGATGGACATAGATATTAGGTAAATATATAGTTTCTCACTTGTTAGTTAATCAGAACTTGATAGTTTGAATTATGATTTCATGAAGTGGGCTTTGAATAAAGATCAAGGTAATGTTCTACACTTTCCGAGGAAATCTGAAATGGTGAGTGTCTTACATGTTTCCCAAAGGTTGCATCTTTGCTTGCTCGCGGCTTGCTTATTTGGAAGACTGATTCATGCTTCAACTATGTTGTGGAATCCTCCCTCTATCTCGACAGGAGTGAAGTCTGCTAATTAGCTGCCATGCCTTCCAAGATTGTGGGACATCAGAGAGGCACTTGGCTCCAGACACACTCACCGTCAAGTGTAGCTTAGCCAGGTGAGCAACCGTATACTGGAATGGAGGAGTTTTACTAACAACGGGCAGCGGGGAAGAAGGCTGTGTAATGGTTGGGATCTCTTTTTTGTTTTGGTTTACTGCAGTTTTTTTTTGTTTATTGGGTACTAGAGTGAAGGAAACTCCCAGAGGTGTGCTTTAGAGACTCTACCCAAGTATGTGGCATTTCCGAGGGTATTAAAGAGGGGAGAATAGACTTGTAAGTAAGAAGAGCTGGGTTTTCCCTGAAGGTGATACTTTCTTTGCACTGCTTGCTGTGAGAATCAGTTTCCCTAAGGAATTAAGAAGAAAGAGGGAACTAGCGGTCTAGTGCTCCTGAGGCTGACTGGCTGCGGGATATGAAAGGTGGATGCCTACCCGGCCGCGCAGCGGACGCGCGCAGCAGGCGCATTGGCGGCGCGCCAAAGGCAAGCCCGTCTGCGCCCGTCCGCGGCCATGCAGGGACCAGGGCCATAACCCCCGGACAAAATGGGGTAGGAGTGCAGTGGAGTGTGGATCAACTCTGCGACCTCTGTCCTATTATCGCTAAGGCGTGCCGTCACAGCATAAAGGTCGAAGAGGATGTGTGCTGCAAAGAGTGTCAGTATACTTGTGGTATCAGAGATAAGTTGAAGCTTGGGGCTCATATGTGGACTTTTGAATGTGAGGTCCATGCGTAAACATAAGTTGGATATTTTTGAGCTACTTAATGATAAGAAATATGATCTTCTATTCCTCACAGAAACTTGGCTGGACTTCCATTCGGAGCCAGATGTAGTCGATGCAATCCCTGGGGGGTACACTATGTTGAGGCTGGATAGAGCCTCTGGTAGAGGGGACGGAATAGCAATTATATCGAAACAATCGCTCTGTTGTCAATTGGAACAGTTAATAATTGCTGATAGCGAGACATGTGCCTTTACTATTAAGGTTAACCCATGCAATACGGTAAAGGGTTTCCTGGTTTATAGACCTCGGGGCCCTTATACTCGCTTTGCCGCCAGCCTGATGGAAGGCATGATGGAATGTGCTCTAGGGAGGGATACATTTTTGCTGTTAGGTGATCTTAATATACATCTTGAGAACATACGTGACAAGGGAGTTACTGATTTTTGTCAGGAATTACAATTACTCCTGCTCAACCTTAAATCTAAGGCCCCAAGACATCAGCAGGGCCACTTACTGGACCTTACATTTGCCAACTGCGGGAAAGTTGAAGTAAAGACTCCGACTCCCATACCCTGGTCAGATCATTTCCTGGTGCCCTTTGTGATAAGTATCCCTGCAGTGAAAGTTCAAGAACAGGCTACCCCTAAATATCCAAGTCGTACGTGGGCGGGCTTCTCCCAGTCCAAGTTTGATATGGCTTTGACCAAAGGGGGGAGGCCGGGAGGTCAGGATGCAGAATCTGCATCCGGTAAATTGGACAGGCGCATAAAAGATGCTTTGGACTGTACAGCCCCACTTTGTCTGAACAAGCCTCGGAATAGGTCTCAGCAATCAGCTCCCTGGTTCACTGATGAGCTCCGAAGAGCTAAGGCGGAGTGCAAACATCTCGAGAGGCAGTGGAGGGTAGCCTTCCTCGACCAGGCCAAACGGGGTTATAAAGTTAAACGGAGAGTATATCATGGATTAATTAGACGATCTAAAGCTACCTATTATGCGGGTAGAATAGGTGAAGCTGTGAATTCCACAAAGGAATTATTTAAGATCTACAAGGAAATCTCTTCATGTAAGTCGTCCACTGTGCCAACTGATATCTCAGAGGAATCGTGCAACCGCATTGCGGACTTCTTTTTGGAGAAAGTGGCATTGATATATTCCTCTTTTGCGGGAGGAGAAATAGGGGATCAGAATTTATGGAGGCCAAGGGGAAAGATGGAGGAACACATAGGTTGGAGAATTTTGTCACCCCACCCCCAGAGGCACTGCAGCAGATCTGTAGCTCGATCAAGTCAGGGTTCCCAGGGACCCCACCTCGCCGAAACTGCTCATAGAGAGCATCGACGTCCTTGAGCCCTATATTAGGCATGTTTTGGATATATCATTCAGGACTCACACGGTGCCTGAAGGATGGAAGCAGGCGGTGGTACTCCCTCTCCAGAAGAAACCTAATGTTAGTTGGGAGAAGTTGGATAATTTCGCTCCTACCCTACCTGGCAAAAGTGGCAGAGAAGGCTGCTAATTCCCAGCTGATGGCCTATATGGAGGAAGCCAATCTACTCCACCCGACTCAGTTTAGGTTTCGCTCACGCCACTCAACAGAGTCAGCATTGTTGATGGCTGTAGAGACCATCAGACAAGGGGTGGATGAGGGACAGACTATGGCCCTCATCCTTCTGGATCTGAGCGCAGCTTTCGACACTGTAGCACATTTCACCTTGCTGCAGTGTCTGAATAGGGCCGGGGTCTCAGGGGCGGCGCTGAAGTGGATCCAGTCCTTTCTGTCCAATCGGGGTTTTCAGGTTAGACAGGGTGATTATTACTCTAGAGTGATCAACCTGGATCATGGGGTGCCGTAGGGTTTGGCCCTGAGCCCGACTTTATTTAATCTGTATGTCTCTCCTGTGGCTAGCATAGTGGAGGGTTACAGTATGCGAATTGTGTCATATGCGGACGACATACAGCTGGTCATCTCCCTGTCGCGGGCACCCGACCTTGCGGTGTCCAACTTCAGTGCTTGCATGCAGGAGCTTGCCTCCTGGATGTCCATCAACAGCCTGAGGTTGAATGGTAGCAAGACTGAGGTGCTCGTGGTGGGTGGGGGCTCGTCTGTGCGGTCCTCAGCATGGTGGCCGTCCTGCCTAGGAACGACTCCTGCACCCTGTCAGCAGGCTAAAAACCTAGGGGTGTGGATCGATTCGGACCTGAATTTTGCACCACAGATAGGTCGTGTGGTTGGGGTGTGCTTTGGCATCCTTAAAGGTTTGCGGAAGATCTTGGACCTCCTTCCTACTGAGGCCAGGCGGACGCTGGTGCACGCCCTTGTTACCTCGCGACTAGACTACGGCAACCTTTTATATTTAGGTGCCACGGTTAGGAGTTTGGATCGTCTGCAGGTGCTACAGAATGCCACGGCCCAGTTGATCTTGAGGCTTCCCAGAAGAGCTGCCTCAAAGGCCGCCTTGGAAGCTCTTCTGTATTTCTTTAATTTAATTAGTAATTTATAATTTAGTTGCAGGTTTTTGGGTTTGTACAGCAATAGAGAGGAATTCAATTAAATTATATTTAATTTAATGTTAATATTAATTGTTTTTTATTTCCAATTATTTATGTAATTTATTGTTTATGTAACTTATTCAGTTTCATTGGTATGTTTCAAGTTTAATTTGTTAGTTTTAATTTATAATTTACTTTTTTTAATTGATGTTAATATTTTATATTTTGATACCAAGTTGTTGGGTTTGTAGGGGAACTAGGTGGAAGTCAATTGAATTATGATTAATTTAAATCATATGTTAATCAATCTTTTTTTGTAAATCTAATATTTAATGGGCTAATAATGTTTAATTATTTAATAGTTATTTCATTCATTCATTTAATCTTTATTTCGGCTCTTTTTGGCCATAAAAGATACTTTACAACACAATACATTATACACAGTAAATACAACATACCAATTGGAAGCAGAATTTATACATTTCAACAATTAGGACATTAAAAATCATCCCTGTTAAAATAGGAATAATAATTAAAAATCGAGTATATTTACAGTTTTCATCACCAGCATGTCTCATGGCAACCTAGCCTGCATCTAATGTACACACGTTTGCTATCTATAGATCAAGAGCCATGTTTTTCCGTGTATACCCAACATTCAATAGGAATCGGCTAACACAAAACACTATAAGGCGTCTAGTGTCAGTTTTAACAATCCTATATGCTTCCAGGTATGAACGAATACCTAAGGCTTTACACAAGGGTTTGATCCATCTTCTCCTAGCTCTGTCATAGGCAGTACAAAAAAACAATATGTGACTATCATCTTCTCTTAAATTTAGTTCACAACATGTACAGTTTGTACTTTTTGATTGCCCTAGGACCTTATCCCATTTCGCTAGTACTGCTTTTGTTTTTAGTATGCCATATTTAAATTTTAAGTACAGGCTTTTTGCTAGAGCTGGTTGTATCTCATTTAAAAATTCCTCAAACAGTGGAATATCCTTAAAATCAAGAAAACTGCGTGTAATGGATACACATGGATGATTATTTTGGTAATTGTGTGTTATATAGAACTAAAATTGATTCTTAACCTGGATCTTACATCTTTGTGTCAAACATGCTGGGTCATCCCAGTAATGAGCAAGGCCTATCCGATAGAACCAATTATTAACATGCTTAAGCCAGGGGTTTGTATTATAAACATCCAGACTCTTGACTGCTATGATACCTTGTCTATAGTCTGTGAGTTCGGGAGTACTCCAGAGTCTGACCCAAAACAACAGTGGCCTAAGTAGTGCAATATGATCCGTTCTTTTCATGTTTAAATCCAAAAACATTGGTACAAGTGGGGTACGTTTGGGCAATTTCAATAGCCTTCTAAAAAAGTTATTTTCACAGGTCGTAAAGATGTTACATGCTTTTATGCCCCAGATTTCTGCTCCATATAGAGCACCAGCTTGAGCCTTGAATTTGAAAACTTCTAGTGCTTGTGAAATGGACTTACATAAACTTGCCCCATGGCGCTTTATAATTGGTAAAGAGCTCTGGTTATATATAGTTTTACTCTTTTCAATTTGCGTACTCCATGAGGTTTTTCAATCTAGGGAAACACCCAAATACGAAAAATGTGTGACCAGTTCAAGCCTTTGGTTATTTAAAAGGAATTGCCCATTGAAGGTTTTATGTGAATTTATAGACATACATTTGTTTTTTTTCGCATTTATTTCAAGACCTTTTGAGTCACAGTATGTTTTAAAGGTGTTCAAAAGGGTTTGAATTGAAAGCCCATGTGCGTTTGCGAGATCAGGAGTGTATCGTCCGCAAATAAAAGGGAGGGGACCCTCACACCATTCAGCTTTGGGGAGTCATTACTACACCTATCTAAAATTTCTGGGATGTCGTTGACAAATGAAGAAAAGAGTGTAGGAGCCGACACACATCCTTGGCGGACACCACGTCTAATAGGTATGGGTTCTGTTAATTCCCCTTTCGGGCCCCAACGCACTCTAGCAAAATTATTATCATGTAATCTTACTATCTGCTGGAGTATACAGGTTGGTAATCCCAATGCAAACAAGCAATCCCATAAACGATCCCGCAAAACTAAATCAAAAGCTGCCCTAAGATCAACAAAAGCTACATAAATATGTCCTTTTAACAGAAAGACATATTTTCAACAAATGCAACAAAACCTAAAAACCTGATCTATCGTACTTATGTTCCGTCTAAAGCCTGCTTGAAACTTAGTAAGAATCTCATTCTCATCAATCCATGATTCCATTCGATTTAAAAGATGCCTTGAAAACATTTTTTGTAAGATGTCCAAAAGACAAATGGGACGATAGTTGGAATGATCATGTCGATCCCCCTTTTTAAAAACTAATATAATTTCTGCTCCCCGCCAACTGTGTGATAAATTCCCACCGGCAACTATTATATTAAAAAGCTTATTTATATATGCCGCCCAAATACTGGTCTCATGTTTGTATAAGTCCCCAGGTATTTTATCTAAACCTGGGGCTTTACCATTTTTCACAGCAATTAATGCTAGCTCGGTTTCCTCGAGACTAAACTCTACAATATTAGTAGATGACTCCAGCCATGGGCTATTTACAACATCTGGTTTATCACTGTCAGGAGCTTTATACAAGTGGGTGAAATGATCAACCCAAGTTTGCTCATTAATAAACACGTCATCCGGTGACGTTCCTCCAGTATTCTCATTGGCTACTAATTGCCAGAAACCCACATAATCCTTGAGTTTAACAGCTATAAGCATCTTCTCCCAACATTCCTCATCCTAATCAGTTCTAGCCATTCGCTGCACTCTCCTATATTCTAGCCCTAGGGTCCTAATACCGTGTGGTGTATTACTCTTTATTGCCTCTAGGAGTTTGCTCTTGCAATTACGACATTCTTTATTATACCATTGTTTAGTACCAGTGGAACTAATTTTATGCAACCTTTTTTTATGCCGCATTTTCGTCACAAGTGGTACCAAGGCACTAAAAAATTCATTATGCAAGTTAATGAAAACCTCACCCTCTACTGGTTGAAGTAGATGTTTATCAAAAATATCCGCAAAAAGTGAGTAGATATTGGATAATGCCTCCTTGTTGCTTAGTAAACTAGCCCATTTAAGGGATCTCCTGTTGTTACTTATTAATGGGCCAGTGTTGGTTGGATTATCCATAGTATTTTGTTTCATCAGAATCCTAGAACTAGGGACTAAACTATATTCCATTGACAAAAGCAGTGGGCGATTGTCACTTTCATATCTAGGGTCAATTACAAAGTCTAATAAGAAATGCCAGATATCAAAAGAGACCAAAATATAATCAATCCGACTTTGATGTTTGTTTTTAACGAAGGTTGGTGCTTTCGGGGAGTCAGATGGAAAACGACAATTACATGCCCTCAAACCATGTACTGATACCAGCCTCATAATCTGGGTAGCTAGAGTCGTACAGCTCACACCCTCTATATATGATAAGGGGGGGATATTATTGGCTCTATCCTCATCTGAAAAAACATCTCCAAACCCTATAATCGGTTCACAATTACAATTAAAATCACCACATACTATTATACCAGTAGGCACCTCTACAAGATCAGTAAGGAGTTTGTCCAATTTATCGAAGATTACAGATTCCTTTGATAACCCACAAGGGTGATTATAAACATTGAACAGTACAATACGCCTTCCGTCATTCAGCTTCACTAAGAGACCCAGGATATCAGCGGAGTCTGTGGTTAGTTGTGTAATTTTAACCTCCAAGGACACACTGATCCAAATCGTAAGCCCCCCCAATGGTCTACCCCTGACTGATGGGATTGCCGCAATGTTGTAAATCCTGTATCCCATCCTATGTGGCAGTTCAAGGGACCAAGTTTCTTGGAGCTGGCAAAAGTCACAAGAGTCTATGTAGTTGGACCAATCAGGATCAGAGAGATTTCTAGTCAGACCAGCTATATTCCATGATATTAAAGTTATTTTTTGTATTGTGGTTGATCTTATCCCTCCTTATACTGATTTTTCCCCTACTGGTGGTGCCCCCAGATTCTAAACCACACTGTTACAAGCCCCCAATATAGGCCCTGCCACAAAAGAGACTGGATCACCAGTCATCTGCCCTGAATTCAAAACACCTCCAGCTTCAGTAATATCTCCCCCTTGGTTGAACCTAGATGGTATCAAGTCTTGGATCATTTGCTCTACAGCAAGAGTAGGCTTCAATATTGTATCACAATCATCGCTATGTGTAACAGATACTAGAGGGTTGGGGTAAATTGCACCTGAGCTCTCCAGCACTGGATGTAATATTTTTTGTCCCGATTTACAACCACCCACAATTACCTCTATTTGTGTTAGATTGGTATAACCAACAAATCGTTGGTCATTCTGTGGTCTTCAATCGCAATTATCCAGACCAGAGAAGACATCGTACCTGTTTGCTGTCTCCAAGGGTGTAAAGGGTCTCAAATGTTCCATCCTCCTATTAGTATTTCTAAAAGACCTAGGAGGTACCTTGTTCCACCCAAAGGGTCAGCAACTGGATGATAGTGTGGAGATTCTAGCGGGAACCCAGAATTAAGGGACAATAGAGGAGGAGCAATCTGGTTGGGTAACTGAACACCAATGTGGTTAGGAGGAAAAACCAGGGACCTAGGATAAAAGTAAGTCAAGGGGCGTGGTATAATAGAATTACCACCTCCACCCTGGGGCCAATTCAGAATATAGGTAACGGCTCGGGGGTCTCGAAAATGAATAACAACTAGATCGCCATCTATATCCTTAACCCTGCTGCCCAACCAGGGGAGTCGTCTAACATGCACAATATCACCATCGATGTCATGTGAAAGTGGTCTATATTGAGCTAACCAGTGCATGATCGTATTTTTGAGTTGGAAATACCCCTCCCTCTTATTTGTTGGTAAGCTAGGGACCCCCATCAAAACATCCACATACGGGGCGGTTTCTGGGGGCAGTTCTACTTGGGGGATTCTACGAGATGGTGGCCTAGTGTATCTAGTTGAACCCCTTGTCGATTGTTGGGAAACCCGCATTAGAGGTTTTGCAGATCCCGTCGCCGCTATACTTACTGATGTGGGAACTGAACTAGTGGTCTGTTTCGGGGGTGGAGCCGTTTGATGCTTAGAAATAGTTGATCTGGTCGATTGATCAGTACCTTTTGAAACACCAAGAGTACATGTAGGCACCATAACTGATGGTTCCAAAACCCCACTCCCCACGACCTTGGGTGGACCCTGGTGATTGTTTACTGCCGCCTCAATTGCTTCAAGTTTTTTCTCCACCCTCCTCAGTCTCTCAATAATAGGTAGGATGAAGGACCTAATTAAATGTTCCATATTATCAAGTGAAGCAACGGTGGCAATATCCATTTGAAGAGTATCAACCGGTATATCTGGTGGAACAATAGTATTCCCTGATTGAACAACTGTTGGAGAAGGTGGCAAGGTAATCGGGATTGCCCTGTTAGATTGTTCAACAACGGGGTTTTTAGCAATGTTATTAGTGTCTTTAGAAGATTTTCCAAAATCCGAATGACTGACCTTTGACTTTTGCAAAGCCCCCCCCCTTCCGTCGTTTTTTTGCAGGCGATGGACCATGGCTCTTAGCCTGCACAACTTTCCTTTGCTTGCTTAAAACTTGCTTTGGCCGTGTCGGAGGACGAGTAAGCAAGTTAACATCAGGCAATACCGATCTAGGTGGTGAAATATGTATTGCAGGTTGGACAGTATGACCCAAGGGTGTTGGAGTGGAGTCACGTAGCAACAGTGGAAAGCTTTCCAAACATAAAGGATCTTCAATGGATGATGTACCCTCAGGAGTAATCATAAGGTCTTTGGGTGGAGAAACGGCAGGGGCTTTGTTCTTAATACTTTCAATAGAGCGACGACGCTCTGCTCTACGAACTGCCAAAGTTTTCTCCTTATCTTGGTCAACGGAAGCCTTTGTAAAGTAGATATCTAAAGGGCCATTGACACTACACCCAGCCTTCTCAGTCAGCAATTTTCCCGGACTTTGAGCCATCACAATACAGAGTACATACACAACAAAATTTTTAAAAGAGTGGGCCCTGCCCGGCCTCACTCGGTCTCTGAGGGCCTCAGAGGGTCCGCCCTTTGCCCGGGCTTAGCCCCGCGCTTCGTCCCGCGCGGGTCCCGCTGCGCGGAATTAGTAGCCTGTTTTTATATCCTCCCAGGCAGGGGGGCGTTGCCGCTGCAGGAAGAGGCTGCAGGTGTGTCAAGAACTGCCTTGCAGTCCCGCAGCGGTGTGGGCGGTGTGGGCGGTGTGGGCGGGTCCGGCAACACAACCGAAGAGCGGGTGCCGCGACTGGGAACCACCAAGGTAGAAAGTTCGAAGTTAATCCAGCAGCCCGATCCAATGTCCCCAGAGCTGTAGCAGGTGAGTAGCACTATATCAAAGAAGAAAAGGCACACTATCTGTACCTTGTCTCAGGACAGGGCTATCCCCCGCTTTTTTCTTGAAACTGCCCCCACCTTCAGCCAAAAATAAGGGGAAGTTCAATTAATCGGCTCAACAACTTAACAGTCCCAGCAGTAGGTTTAGTTGATCCAGTTAATGATCCTTACCGCCGTTATCCGGCGTTTCCCACCGATAACAACTAATAGCTAACATCAACTGCGAAGTGGCCCCTTCACCCACTTCTTACTTTTCTTTTCTGCAGCCACTAAAAATTGAGGTGGGTTATAGGCCAACTCCGGTCAGCTGAGTCAACCTCAAATACAATATTGTTACAATAGAGTTTGGACAATCTCAATTACAGGCTCACATGCTCACGGGGGTCACGGTGACACGGAGCAGCCTCGCTAGAACAAGACCCCACACAGACCCCCACATGGAGCTTACGGCTCACAAGGGCCGTACACACCTTCTTGTCAGTGCCCCTCTCCTCGCGGCTCACAGGGATCAGAGGGGTTGCAAGGTCGCAAGTGCACAGGCTCGCGGGCTCACTGGTTCACTGAGCAGCCGCACACGTCTTCTTCTCCGCGTCTCTCTCCTCGCGGCTCACAAAGGTCACGGCTCACAGGGGACGCAAGGTCGCGAGGGCACAGGCTCACGGAGCAGACTCACATGCCTTCTTTCTCCGCATCTTTCTCCTTGTGGCTCACGGCTGCTACCCAGCTTACGGTACACAGGGATCACGGGGTCACAAATACTCAGGCTCATGGGCTCACAGGCTCATGGAGCCGCTGCACACGCTGCCGCCGCCGAACACACCTTCTTCTCCGCGTCTCTCTCCTCGCGTCTCCAACCGGAAGCTCCCAGAAGTTATTTCATTTATTTGAGTTTACTTAGTAAGTTATACATTTCATTTTTATAATTTTGTTAGCAATTTGTATATATATCAAGCTGTTATAGGTGAATAGAGTGGGAAGTTACTTACATTATACTGTTTTAAATTAGTTGTTAATCTTAATTGATTATTTAATTGGTTATTCATTATTCACATTTTAATTGTTTATTTATTATCTAACAATATTTTTTATTTTATTTATTTATTTATTTATCTATTGCTATATATACTAATTAAAATACAGTTTGTCAAATGTATTTTTATTTTTATATTTTATTTGTTATTTACATTTTTTTTCATATTTTCATTCAGATATTTGTTTTTTATTATTTTGTAGGCTGTGGAGAGGGAAGTGAATTTGTTTCCTGTATTTGTTTGTTTTAAAAAACTAATTGTATTTTTAATTTAGTTTTTAAGTGTATATTGCATAGAGATTTTTAAATAGAAAATAGGGTTTTTATTGTTGTTTGGTATTTAAATATTTTCTAGAAAACAATTATGAGTTGGTATGGTATGTGGCAGCCTTCTGAAGTTCAAGACATTCCCTACTGTTGCATATTTTGAAGTCGAAATATTAATTTTAACCACTTGAACTCCAACATTTTTCTTAATGTTGTTTATTTTGGAGTGGGAATAGTCAATCTAACCCCTCCAAAATCTAACACTTTCCCTACTGCTGCTTAGATTGGAGTGGGAATGATAAAGCTAACAGCTCTGAAGCCCCACACTTTCCCTAATGAGACATGCATTGGAGCAGGAATAATACATATAACCTCTCTGAGGTCCATCATTCTCCCTATTATTGCTTAGGCTGAAGTGAAAAAGGTCAATCTGACCACTCCAAAGTCCCACGCTTTACCTACTATTGGTTAGACTGGAGTGGGAATAGTAAACCTAACTCCTCTGAAGCCCAACACTTTACCTGCTGTTGCTTAGACTGGAGTGGGAGTAGTAAGTCAGTTGTCCAATGGTCAACCGTAGCGCTACTGTTGCTTGGTCTGGAGTAGCAATAGTAAATCTGACTCCACTGCCAAATTCATTGTTGTTAAGTATTTAAATACTTTCTAGAAAAGTATTATGAGTTGGAATGGTATATGAAAGCCTTGGTCAAAACTATGGCAAACCTATTAGCTAACCAAAAAAATCAATCTCCTATAAAAACACAGTCCTAACTCTAACTACACAGTGGTGATTGCCACTATGAAAAAAAAGAATATTATTTTTACCTAATGGCAATCACCAATGTGTAGTTATAGTTAGTGCAAAGAGAACAGTTGATGGACAGAATGCAGAACAATGTCATACAGTCACCCCAGTACAGTTATCTGGGCCTTTATTCATCGTTTTTTCCCTCACCATGCCATGCCAGTGATCTGGCCTAAATCCATAATTTTATAGTTCACCATGCCATTCCAGGTTGAAACCAGCCAAATGCAAATCAGTCTTTACCCTATGCCTCATGGGAACAGTCCAGCCCGACTGCCAAGCCAGGTCCTCCTTGGACTGGAACCAAGCATCCCAGGGCCGGTTTCAGGGTTTCACCCCTCATCAGCCAGGTTAGCTTGACTCCAGTGACATGGAGAGCACGGGACCCACATCTGGGCATACCCTTCCCACTCAGGGTGACAAATGCAAAAAGAACAGTTGATGGACAGAATGCAGAACAATGTCATATATTCACACCAGTACAGAGATCTGGGCCTTTATCCATCGTTTTTTCGCTCACCAAGCCTTTCCAGTTTGAACCCAGCCATATGCAAATCAATCTTGACCCTGTGCCTCATGGGAACAGTCCAGCCCAAACTGCCAAGCCAGGTCCTCCCTGGACTGGAACCAAGCATCCAAGGACCAGTTTTAGGGTTTCACCCCTCATCAGCCAGAGTAGCTTGACTGCAGTGGCATGGAGAGCACAGGACCCACTTAGGGTGACAAAGGCAAAAAGAACAGTCATTGGACAGATTGCAGAACAATGTCATACATTCACCTCAGTACAGAGATTGCATATGGCTAGGTCCTAACTGGAGTGGTGTGGTGAGCAAAAGATGGATGGATTTAAACCAGATCCTTGTGACTGGGGGGGGGGGGGTGAATGTTTGCATCGTCCAGCACTCCGTCCATCAATTATTTCTTTTGCATAGTTATAGTTAGGACCAAGTTTCTATAGGAAAATAATTTTTTGGTTTGCTAATAAGTTTGCTGTAGTTTTGACAAATCTTCAAAAAAAAGGTCCATCCATCTCAGCTCCTTTCTGGAAACTTTAGAGGTGATTTGTCAAGCGGGGGCTGAGATAAAGGGGGGTTCCCAAAACACATTTTATTCATGCAATTTCTCATGGGCATTTTGAACAGCGGTACTGCAAAAACCACTGAACAGAATTACACCAAATTTGGCAGAAAGCTAGATCTTTACTCAAAATGTGTGCTTCTTTGCTATTTTGTTTAAAACCTAATCAGTAATTTTACTGAGTACAACAGGGATACCACAAGCTCAGAACATGTAATCTGATGGTTGACAGCAACATGGAAAGAAAGCTGCAACTGTCATTTTATGACACATGGACTCGGTCCCAATGGTGGCAAAAAACTGATAAAAATAAGGACTAAGGGGGCATGGCACAATAGAAAGACACCACCTGGTGTCAAATTGAAACGATTTTTTTTCATGGTGCAGCAGTACTGTGGTACTACTGCAAAGCACAGTGCCCTGTCCAAGCACTACATATTACATCACATATTACATTACTCATGACATGCTCTATGACTTAATTGATAAAATCAATGCAGCATGTGAAATGACATCATTGATGACAACACTGTGCATTGTGAGGGTGTGAGTTACGGTTACTTCAGTTAAATATAACTGCTGAATTTCAGTGTTTTTTCGAGTTTAAATGTAAATTTGTAACTGGCGTTTTCACCTAACGTTGCTTTAAACTTTGTTTTTTTCAGTGAATTTATATGTAATATATATATATATATATATGTGTACATGTATGTATGTATATCAATATTGAAAAACAATTAGGGCTGGACTGTTCCCATGAAGGTCAAGGCTGATTTGCATTTGACTAGGTCTACACTGGAATGATGTTGCAAGCAAAAAAATGATGGATTTAGTCCCAGTTTATATGAGGATGTTTATCAATATTCAGATTTCCGTCCATCATCTTTGTTTTTCATTTTTCAACCTCGATTTGAATGGGCTCGCTCCATCACCGTATTTAAGCTAGACTGGCTTATGAGGAATAATACTCTGGACTGTGCCCATGAGGAGCAGGGTCAGGACTGATTTGCATATGGCTAGGTCTAAACTGGAATGGTGTGGCGAGCACCAAAATGATGGATTTAGTCGCAGACTAGACTGGGGGTGAATGTTTGACACTGTTCAGCATTCCTGACTATCATCTTTGTTTCGCAATTTTCGCATTAAGTGGGATGTGTATGCTCAGACATGGATCCCGTGCTTGCTATGCCATTGGATTCAAGCTAGCCTGGCTGTTGAGGAGTGATACCCCAAAACCGGTCCCAGAAGGCTGGGTTCCCAGTCAGCAGAGGACCTGATTTGGCAGTTTAGGCCGGACTGTTCCCATGAGCAGCACGGTCAAAGATTGAATTGCATATGGCTAGGTATAAACTGGAATGGTGTGGCAAAGTTAAAGTGATTGTTCCATGCAATGATGCTGTGTGTAGGAGTGACCATGGTTTTGCAAGAAACAGAGATGTTTGAATGAAAATAACCAGTCTCCGCCAGCAACAATCATTACTTTAACATTGCTTGGAAGACAGCTAGTAAGGTGTCGGGACCTGGGTACCAGAGGGTGTGTGCCTATCTGCAAACTCCTGCCATGCAGATTCCTGGATATTTAAGTCTCATTTAAGGCCTTTTGCATTAAAAGCATCAACACACATCCTGGAGCACATCAGAGTGGTTTCTTGATTTCGAGATCTGTATGAGTTTAAAATTGGTAATCGGACTCCTATCCATAGGATGCACCGATGTTGTGGGTGGAACTGACCAGTGTTTTGCAAGAAACAGAGATATTAGTATGAAAACAACAATCATCACTTTAACCCCTTAAGCGCTGCGCCCATCCAGTGGCCGACGGCACCACTACCTCGGGAGTGCTGCCGTCGGCCGTTGGACGTTCCAACTGCACCTGCGCAATGGAACATTCAGCACTGGAGCTGGACGTTCAAAAGCAGCTAAGGTGTTAACTTCACTAGGCAGATGGCTGGTAAATGTAAATGTAAATGTAGTGTATTTTATATAGCGCACTTCTACCTGGAGGCCTCGTAGCGCTGTATTCATACCGCTGTGGAACCCATCCTGGCTTTCCTGTGAAATTTCCACTCCTGGGCACCCCCAAGGTGGAGCCAGGCATCCACAGCGCTGCTGGGGCCGTTGTGGAGATTAAGCAAGCTATTGCCCAGAGTCACAGAGTGGGACCCATGATTAGACTAGGCACTGAGGCGAGAATTATCCGGTCCGGGGAAATTGAGTCCATGAGCCGCCGAGGCAGGAATTGAACCCTTGTACCGGGCCAGACCTCTGCATCAGGGTCTGCCGCTCTAACCATTGAGCCACGCTTCTCCACTGGTTGAGCTTTGAGATCTGGATACTAGAGTATGTACGCGTTTTTGCAAATTCCTGCCATGAAGATTTCTGGATATTCAATTGACATTTAAGGCCTTTTGCAATAAAATCATCAGCACACATCTTGGAGTGCATGCAAGTAGTTTCTTGATTAGGAAACCTGTACCCATTGGAAACGGTACTTGCACCCGTTGGATGCAGCGGCCCTGTGGGTGGAAATGACTAGTGTTTTTCGAGCAACAGATAAGAAAGAGTGTTTTTTTTCATTTGCCAAAAACTTTGCTGCCCTGGTTAAATGGAGCACTGACTGCCAGGGTCTAAAAAAGCCCCTTTTGTCCTTATTTACAACCTGGCAGACTGTGCTCCATTGTAACAGGGCTGCAAAAGCATGTGCTTCTGTACCTTGGCAGAAAATTGCCTGCCATATTTAGAGGTCTCTGCCTGCCTGACAAAGATTTTCGTGCCTGAGAGAAGCCGCCACCACTTTCATGAGCCTACCTAATTGAGGTAGGGGACACTCAGTGAGGGTACACTGATAGAATATCGATGTCACAAACATCGGTGTTCTAAATATCAAGAAAAAAAATCGACTGTAAAAAAATCGACCCCTATTACTTAAAAGGTAAGTGCCAAAATATCAAATAAAAAAAATAGATGTGAAAAATATTGATTTAAAAATATATGTAAAATAAAATTATATATATTAAATATATTAAATACTAATATCATTTTTAACAAAATAAATTAAATGTAATATACATTTTAACTAAATATAACAAATACACTTAAATTAAACAAATATAAACACACAAACATAATAATTTATACATATACATATATTTACTTAAAATAATGCATTATTATCTTTATTACAGTTTTAATCTTTAAAATTATATACACATAAAATATATATATATATATTACCTACTGGCGGTCGCCAGTAGGTAGTTATAGTTAGGATTTTTTTCAATGTTAAATCTCAACATTCTATTTTGAATAACTTTGGCGCCGGTTGACGAATCTGTCTGAAATTTTCAGGAAAATGGTCTCATGGCGGTCCGGTCCTTCCCTGAAAGTTTGGGGGGGATTCGTCAAGCGGGGGCCGAGATAAAAGGGGGGTCCCAAAACGCGTTTTCCCCATGTTAATTTCCATAGGGCGGTCGATTTCACTTTTAGCCCGAACGGCTGAATGGATTTCCACCAAACTTGGCAAAATTGTAGGGACTGGTAGCCCGATGTGCCTTTGCTATGTCTCAAGATATGTGCTCCAGTGGATTTTGAGTAATTTAGGTTCAAAAAAATATATATATCTATAGCAGCGCACCGGTGCGCGCACCGGGGAGCGCTCCAGGCGCGCCACGCGAGGTGCGCATGGAAAGCTGATTGGCTCTCGGGTGTCTGTAAACATTCGAAACAGTCCAGAGCGGTCGCCATCTTGTGTCTCGGTAAAATCGAGACATAAGAGGTGGCTAAAACAAAGAGGGAAATGACCATAAGGGGGCAGAGTAGACCCCCCTTGACCCCCTAGGTTTGATGTGGGGGCTATAAAAGGGCCCCGCGGGGCATTTAAAATTTTTTTTTTTTTTCGTTTTGCGCGGGGGAAGCGCACGGTGCGCGCACCGGGGAGCGGCCCTGGGAGCGCACTATGATGAAAAAAGGTGACAGAGTGTTTAAAAAATGAAGTTTTGATTTAGAAATTGGAGGTAGTTCTAAAAAGAACTTTTTTTTTTCTTCTTTTTGTTGTTTTATATTTTTTTTGTGTTTTTTGAACTTTTTGTACTTTTTTTGGCTTTTCAAAACAGTTTTATATATTTTTTTGTATTTTTTTGGGGGAGAAACAAAAAAAGGGAATTGAAACTGGCTCAACTGGAGCAAAAAAACAAAAAAACCAAAAAATTACTTCTTTTTGGGGCACTTGTGATTATCACCTGCAAGGACGATGAGTTTCACACTTTGTTCCCCATAGGAGATAAGTTTGCCACAAGCTTTGCAAGTAATTTTAAAATCAGCAAACCTCGGCTGAATGCAAGGCATCACCTCAGATGTTTCTGGTTGCGAGGAAGTGGGTTGGTTTCTTTGGGAGGGGGTCCTTGATGAATGGGGGAGGTTACTGGCCAGTTCCCGGAACTCTGCACGAGAGTAGTTGTTTGGATGCTTTCTTGTCATGTGCCGAATCATGGTATAGTTACCAAAAGAATATTTCTTATTTGGGTTGCCCCGTGAAAGTTCATCATTGCAGATGAGGCAAGTGACTTTGGGCGCATTCACCTTTTTTTTCCCCTCTGGAATTGAAAAAAACTCCCAAATGAAGTGTGGTTTGGGTTTATAAGGTGTGTTTTCTTCAGGCAGCCATCTTCTTCTCCCCTCCTCCTCTTCCTCTTCCTCTTCCTCCTCCTGTTCTTGACCACCAACATAATTTGGAGCTGGTCCTCTTGGTGGTTGTGGTGGTGGTGGTGGGGCAGATGCACCAGCTGATGCTACTAATGAAGCCATTTTATAGTACAAAATATTACTCAAAGAGCAAAAAAGTAGACAGAGCAACAAACAGGTCTTCCTCAGTCAAAGGACAAAGTCAGAATAAGGAAAAAAGGTGGGGTCTTTCATCATTTAGAAAAAAAAACTGTCCTGAACCAATGAGAAGTGTTATTTTCAGGTCACAAGACCAGGGGCTTCATCATTATGAAACCAAAACTGTTATGAACCAATGAAAAGTGTTATTTTCTGCTCACATGACCCGACGCGCTTACGCTACGCGCCCGGGGCGCGCCCGGGGGCGCGCCCCGGGTCGCGCAGCGTAAGCGCGTCGGAAGTTTACGTTGTGCGATCGTATTCGCTCGAGTACTTCCGGGTGCGCTTACGCCGTGCGTATCACGCGGTCGCGGCTACGCGATACGTCACGATCATGTTTTCGTTTGCGATATTGGCGCTCACGGGACGCTCCCCGGAGCGCGCCCCGGGGCGCTTTGTAAAAATACGCTTTTCGGGGCGCTCCCCGGGGCGCGCTCCGGGAGCGCTCCCCAAAATAATTTTTTTTAAAAAAATTGGGAAAATTGTAGGGACAGGTAGCTCTATTCTGAAGTGGTTTGTAAAAAACATTAACTTTAGAAAAATATGTATTGTGCTACATTGGGCTTAATATATGTTAGAGCCAAAATGTAGCCCAAATGTAGCCCAAAGTAGCCCAATGTAGCCCAAAGATGGCCACCAGAGATCAAAAATTGAAAATGTAGCCCAAAATTCAACTAGATGTAGCCCAACTGTAGCCCAATGAGAAAATGTACCAGAGTGTTAAAAAGAACAACTAGAGTGCTAACGTCTTATTTATAAAGTGAAACTTATAGTTAGGAATTAGCATTAAAAAAACCTTTGAAATTCACTGAAAAAACCATAGGTTTCACACCAGTTATAGTTAGGAATTAGCATTTAAAAAACCTATTAAATTCACTGAAAAAACCATAGGTTTCACACCAGTTATAGTTAGCTGGAAATTTTACTGATATAAAACCATTGAAATTCCCACGTTATAGTTAGTCGGACTCACTATAACTTGCGCGTGCAATGCACTGCTGATGACATCACATATTACATCACTCATGACATGGTCAGTGACATCACTCATGACATCACTGATGACACCATCCTTGTGACACAGTCACAGACCTCCTCTCAGTGTAAAGTAACCCTTGAGACACATATTCAAAAATAGAAACTGAAATTTTTAAAAAATGGACATACCTATATCAGTTACAACAAGCAATTCTGTACTTCCACTATCTATATACACATCCACTCATTCACCAACAGTTCTATATAGTCACTCATACATATACTCACTCATCATATGAAGAGATACACCTATACATCCTGTTACACACCGACATTCATCCAAAAGTTACTCACACACATATTCACACGTGCAAATAAACTATTGAACAACCATTTATTTGAATATAGAGTTATACACACACTTCCACCTTACTTTTATTGAAAATTACACATATTTATTCTCTTAAACAATCACTTATAGAAACACATACTTATTTAAACAGGAAATCTTACAATCTCTTACTCTCACATATACTCACTTATATACATCAATATTCATATATACTAGATTAAAACATATGTAGTTACTGATAAAGACACTAGTGAGACAGTCATTCACTCACTAACAAACACATATAGACACTAATCCACCCATACAGTCCTGTACATATGCTGTCTTCAAAACACATACAAACAAAGAGTCAGTCACTCATGCATCTATGTGCTAAGTAATACCCCCACCAAACCATATAGACACTCATAGTGATACTAATAAAAATATCAAATAACCCATATACATACGCATGTAGCTACTTATCAACACATGTAGTCACTTATACACAAAGTGAAACACTAATATATGTATTTAAATATTTAAACATAACTCACTAATATTTATTTTTCAGAAAGACACATATTCACTGGATGGTGTCATCAGTGATGTCATGAGTGATGTCACTGACCATGTCATGAGTGATGTAATATGTGATGTCATCAGCAGTGCATTGCACGCGCAAGTTATAGTGAGTCCGACTAACTATAACGTGGGAATTTCAATGGTTTTATATCAGTAAAATTTCCAGCTAACTATAACTGGTGTGAAACCTATGGTTTTTTCAGTGAATATATATATATATGTATATATATATATATAAACAAACGCCATTCCTTTCTCCAGTCAAATGGAATAACGAGAGTGAGCCCAGATTAGGTGCAATATTTTCGGTGATTTATTCAAGTGTTTCACCAGCCATCCGCCATAGTCAAATGGAATAACGAGAGTGAGCCCAGATTAGGTGCAATATTTTCGGTGATTTATTCAAGTGTTTCACCAGCCATCCGCCATAATATATATATATATATATATATATATATATATATATATATATATATATCAATAATGAAAAAAAATCTATAGTATATTAAAACATTAAACTATTAAAAAAACGTAAATTAACATTTCCCAATACAATATGTGCAACAGTGATGGATAGCGGAATAATTGAATTTACTATTCCAACTCCAGTGAGTGTAACAGTAGGGAAAGTGTTAGATAGTGAAGGGGTAAAAATTACTATTCCCACTTCAGTGATAGCAACAGTAGGGACAGTGTTGGGTAGCAGAGGGGAAGAAATGACTATTCCCACTCCAAAGAGTGCAACAGGAGGTAAAGTGTTGTATAGCGCAGGGGATGAAATAATTATTCCCACTCCAAAGAGTGCAACAGTAGAGAAAGTGTTGGATAGCGGAGGGGTAAAAATGACCATTCCCACAACAGTGAGGGCAAAAGTAGTGTAAGTGTTGGATAGCAAAGGAATTACATGTGCTATTCCAACTCCATTGAGTGCAACAATAGGGAAAATGTTGGATAGCGGAGGGGTAAAAATTACCATTCCACTCCAGTAAGTGCAACACTAGGGAAAGTGTTGGATAGCAGAGTAATCAATCAATCAATCATTTAATTTGTAAAGCACACTACTTACCCGTAAGGGTTTCAAGGCGCTAGGGGGGGCGGGGGGGGTGCTGCTACTGATCGAAGAGTCAGGTCTTGAGTTGTCTCCTGAAAGTCAGCAGGTCTTCGATTTTTCGTAGGTAGAGGGGGAGGTTGTTTCAGGTCTTGGCGGCGCGGTGGGAGAAGGACCTGCCTCCGGAAGTGGTTCTGCAGATGCGCGGGACTGTGGCCAGGGCATTTGCAGCAGAGCGGAGTTTCCTGTTTGGTACGTAGAAGGAGATCTGACTGTTGATATAGGCTGGTCCGGTCTTGTGGAGTGCCTTGTGTGCGTGGATCAGGAGTTTGAAGGAGATTCTCCTGTCGACGGGGAGCCAGTGCAGGTTCCTCAGGTGGGGGGTGATGTGATCTCGGCGCGGGACATCGAAGATCAGGCGTGCAAAGGCGTTCTGGATTCTCTGCAGTCTGTTGATGAGCTTGGGCGAGGCTCCGGCGTAGAGGGCATTACCGTAGTCGAGTCTGCTGCTGACAAGGGCCTGGGTGCCTGTTTTCCTTGTGTTTATCGGGATCCATCTGTAGATCTTGTGGAGCATGTGGAGGGTGTTGAAGCAGGTGGAGGAGACTGTGTTGACTTGTTTGGGCATGGTGAGTTTTGAGTTGAGGATTACTCCCAGGTTGCGTGCGTGGTCGGTGGGAGCAAGGGGGGGTCCCCAGTGATGCGGGTCACCATGAATCGTTCCATGCTGAGGGGTTGGACCCGAGGATGAGGATCTCCATCTTGTCTGAGTTCAGCTTAAGTTGGCTTTCCTTCATCCAGTCGGCAACTGCTTCATTCCCTGGTGGAGGTTGGATTTGGCGGTGAGAGGGTCTTTGGTGAGGGAGAGGATCAGCTACGTGTCGTCAGCGTAGGAGATTATGTTGAGGTCGTGCTGTCGGGTGATGCGTGCTAGTGGTGCCAAGAAGATGTTGAACAGCTTCGGACTGAGGGAAGATCCTTGTGGGACGCCGCAGATGATCTTGGAGGCCTCGGACCGGAACGGGGGGAGGCGGACTCTCTGAGTTCTGCCAGAGAGGAAGGAGTTGGTCCAGTCCAAGGCCTTCTCCCGGATGCCTGCTTCTTGGAGTTGTGTGCGTAGTGTGCGGTGGCAGACGGTGTCAAAGGCAGCGGAGAGATCCAGGAGGATGAGGGCCGCCGTCTAGAAGGATCCTGATGTCATCTGTGGCGGAGATGAGGGCAGTCTCAGTGCTGTGGTTGCTGCGGAATCCTGATTGGGAGGGGTCCAGGAATAAAAATTACTATTGCTACTCCAGTGAGTGCAAAAGTAGGGTAAGTGTCGGATAGCGGAATGATTACATTTACTATTCCAACTCCAGTGAGTGCAACAGTAGGGAAAATGTTGGATAGCAAAGGGGTAAATGTTACTATTCCCACTCCAAAGATTACAACAGTAGGCAAAGTGTTGATAGCGGAGGGGCAACAATTACTATTCCCACTGCAGTGAATGCAATAGTAGGGAAAGTATTGGATAGTGGAGGGGTAAAAATTACTATTCCCGCTCCAAAGAATGCAACAGTAGAGAAAGTGTTGGATAGGGGAGGGTAAAAATGACCATTCCCACTCCACTGAATGCAACAGTAGGATGGGTGTTGGATAGCAGCGGGATACAAAATATATATTCCCACTCTAGTGAGTGCAACAGTAGAGAAAGTGTTGGATAGCGGAGGGGTAAAATCACAAATAATGCCTAAGCAGTTGCAAACAAAAACAGGGAAAATAGGGAAAATGTTGGATAGCAAAGGGGTAAATGTTACTATTCCCACTCCAAAGATTACAACAGTAGGCAAAGTGTTGATAGCGGAGGGGCAACAATTACTATTCCCACTGCAGTGAATGCAATAGTAGGGAAAGTATTGGATAGTGGAGGGGTAAAAATTACTATTCCCGCTCCAAAGAATGCAACAGTAGAGAAAGTGTTGGATAGGGGAGGGTAAAAATGACCATTCCCACTCCACTGAATGCAACAGTAGGATGGGTGTTGGATAGCAGCGGGATACAAAATATATATTCCCACTCTAGTGAGTGCAACAGTAGAGAAAGTGTTGGATAGCGGAGGGGTAAAATCACAAATAATGCCTAAGCAGTTGCAAACAAAAACAAAAAATATTACAAAATGAAAAAAATCATATGAATAAAAAACAATAAACATATCAAAATAACGCATAATATAATATTAATTACATATAATAACAACATACAAATAATATATGAAACATATTAATAAATACATTTATCAATAATAATTATTTAAAAGTAGCAAATATTAACAAAAAATTATTAAAAACATAAATGTATTTAATTTATTTCATACCCTATAACACACCAATAACAAAACACTTTTGCTTTCATTTATTTCCATATCTAACATAATTATTAATCAATTAAAAACATCTTATTAACAAAAGAAAACATTGTGTACACAAGCTTTAACACTCTAATTTCCACAACACACACCTAAATTAAACTATAAAATAATAAAACACAATTATTTATTATTTTTAAAGAAAAACTATTTAACAACCAATATTTAAATAACAATGTATTTAATACTCACCCTTTATCCCTTTAAAAGTAAAAACAAAACACAAAAAAGTAAACATTTACCCAAAATATCAAATAATTAACATTAATTAACAACTACATATTAATTAATAAACATAAATTACTTCCTACCCTTTACTCCTATAAACACCACAACACACACATAAAACTAATTACGCAATTACGATAATTACTTACCCATTCATTATTTAAAATAATTACCTAATTAATAATTCATCAATTAAAAGTAATTAATTACCTAATTAATAATTCATCAATTAAAAGTAATTTACTTCCCACCCTTTTCACCTATAAAAACTGCCACACATAAATATAAATAATTACACCAATACTAAAATATTTAAAAAATAATTAATATTAATTAACAACCAATTATTTGATTAACAAATGAAAAATAAATTTCTTCCCACCATTTACACCCATAAACACCACAATACACACCTAAAATAATTACACAATTACCATAATTAATTGCCTATTAATTAATTAAGATGAATTAACACCCATTTATTAATTAATAATGAATTAATGTACACATTTAACACTATAACATCTAAATTAAACAAATATTAATAAATAAAAAGTAATCCATAAATGAAATATAATTAAATTACTTTCCACCCTATTACCCTATAAACCCACATCCCACTATGGAACTAAACAGTGCAAATTTTTTTTTTTTTTAATGATACATTTCATTTAAATAAATAACTTCCCACCCTATTCCCCTATAAACCCCCATCCCGCTACGGAACAAAAAACACAAAATTCAAATAAATAAAAATAATGAATGTAACATAATTAAATTACTTCCCACTCTGTTCCCCTATAAACCCACAACCCGCTACAGTACTAAAAAGCACAAAATTCATGTTTTTTTTCCTATAACTACTAAAAATGTAACCCATATATTAAAAATACAAACATACATCACATACATATACAATATATACTAAAATACATAACAATAATCAAAAACTGTATTTTTAACAAATATATTTTTGCAAACGACATTCAACAATTCGATATTTTTAAAAACAATATATCTTACCTTAAGTCGATTTTCTCGAGCACGATATTCTTGCTGTCGATATTGCTGACCCACAATATCAATGACTCAATATTTGTGCAACTCGATGTTTTTTACTCGCTATTCTGTCTGTGCAACCTCAGTGAGACCTCCTCAGCCACAAAGGGTAATGCGTGTCATATTCCCTTCGGAAAAAGGGAGAGCACACAGGTGTCTCTTCCTTTTCCCTATAGTGAGTTACGCTCATCAAGATTCAGAGAGTTATGAGTGAGGTAACAATGCGAAAGGGATTCTTACTCACTACTTGTAGATGTGCAAAACCTTACCTGAGACCCTAGAGATAGTAGGCATTCATAGCTGGTGTCATTTCATATTACAAGGTAATTTATTGTGTATAATCAGTATGGAAACATTATGTATCAAATAATGACAATTATTATTCGAATCTCAGCAGTCAATATATCAATCAGATGATCATTAGAAAATGCCAAAGACTTTACACCACACATACCTACTAGTTGTAATAAATTAGTCTAATACCTACCGAATACCTATATATATACCCTCCCAGGCTCATGGGTATTTTATTTACTTAATGATTATTTTTTCATGTCTTTACTTATGCCAAGTCTTATACATATTCCCCTTCATTTTAGAGAGCTATCAGGCCTGCAGCCTGATAATGGCAGCATCCAGCATCTCTCCTCACATAACCATTCTTCATTATTCCTCTCCAAAACTCTCTTTATATGCATCTTTTCAATGATTATCTATGAGAAGGGGAGGTGCAGTGCAGTTTTTTGTACATGCAGTATGTAGAACAAACAATGTCTCAGTCAGAGACATGTTCGAAAGGCAAGCAAAGGAATCCAACCGTGCGTCATCCAACCTTGCAAATATATTCTGTACGTGAATAGCCTTGCAATGTTATACACCAACATTCCATGTTACATCATCTCTACAGAGTTACACTGGTGGAGCAGTGGATGACATGAACAGCACCATAGCTAAGATACAACATATCTTCCTTTCTTCCAGAAGGAAAACAGAAAAGAGAAATAAAGAATCA